>NW_002060951.1:2612161-2613161 GCF_000150275.1 Trichoplax adhaerens | reverse complement strand
AATCTGGAACAATAAAATATTGTGCATGGCAGAAAGTTTTCGATGATCTCTTTATACGATTACATTGTAGAGTAAAAAGTGCAAGTATATACAGTGCGTAAAATACAATATAACGAGCGTGGATCCGAGTGAATTCGAAATGAGTCGAGTAGTCTCTAGTTCGACTAGCTACTTCTTAAAAAGATATCCTTCAATCTCATTTTTGAATTTTACTACTGTACAGTACAGTATACGAGTATTCATGTATTACATATGGACTATGAAGAGGAATTCTAGTAGTCCATGTTACATACTGTACTGATATGGTACCGAAACTTTAGTAATTTATAGTAGAGTGAGTATGACAAAGTACTGCACTTTACGAATCTGTAAGAACTGCAAAAAATCTACTATACTGTACAGTGTACAGTGTACACTCAGTGTACAGGGCACAGTACTACGGCAAGCACTGACAGTACCACAGTATGTACTGTACAGTACAGTACATTAGTTCAGTTTTTTGAAACCTCTCTCCATTCTCATTACCAGAAGAAGACCTGGACTGATCTCCCTTGGAAGGACAGACATTTCCGGTCACATCTCGTCAAAATATTGTGCCAAACACTTCGTAATGCAGGCGGTCAATTCTGACTGATTCATTCTAAATTAAGTAATTGAATCTTATTGTCTGTTACTAAAAAATTCTGCCTAGAAACAGTTATGTAAGGTCGTAAATCAGCCATATATTAAAGGAGGAACATCTGCAATCTTTCTTGACATTGTGGATGTACGGGTAATACAGTACAGTATACTGTACTGTATATCAATTAATTAAAGAACATTCCACGCAATCACTCAGGATACGTAGTAGAGAAATCGCAGTACAAGAATGAAACACTTCTTCAGTATAACAAACGGAGTTCAACATTTACAGTCATACAGTACAGTACTACAATACAGAACTGCTATTGTACAGTATGAGTGTGAAGTACTGTACTGTACAGTACAGGGTACAGTACAA
>NW_002060951.1:2596872-2597956 GCF_000150275.1 Trichoplax adhaerens | reverse complement strand
ATATTTTATTGTACTATTCAATTTATTATAGAGAGTCTACCAAGTCATATAAAGTTCATTGAAACTTTTCATTGGACAGAATTTCCAAATTCTGAAAATAAGTATGAGAAATATACGTTTCTTAGGGAAGAGTTGTCGTTCTATAAGGATAAACTCTACTCTTTCTTGCTTTTTATATAGTTACAGTGTTGTCACATTTAAAGCCGCTTTGAGATTTATCCTTAGTGAAACTTTCGATCAAACGATAAGACCATCACTGGAACCAGTATCCTTAGAACGTTAAGTTAATCATTCGTCGATTACCGGACTATCTATGTTCATTTTTTATTCTGTATTGTATAAATAAAGTTCTAATAGTAATTGATACTTTCTTCCGATTCTTTAAATTCGTTTAAATTATGAGATTTTAATATATCTTTAGTGCGAATTTTCCATTTTACTTGTTAAATTACATTTAACTAAATTCTGACAACGCTAGAGCTTCACATCCGGGAACTTCTGATATGTTAACTTTATACTTGATATGTCATGTATATTTTCTTATTCAAGCGATGTTTCTACTGTTTATCATATGAGGCGTTTGACTATATTTTACAAAACTATCTAATTCTCTTCAAGAGTAGCAATACCGTAACTGTATTCCTTTTCCTTCTCCCCTGCGGAAATTATTTCTTATTGATTAGGAGGAGGAACCGAAAATTTTTTGGCAAGATCTAAATTTCAATTTTACCTCTAAATGACGCTCTAATTAATCTTAGTACTTCTAGTAAATATGTATTAATAAGGGGAATATGGATTTTAGATTTTAGATTTTATTATGTACTCATACGTATTCCTTAATAGTTACGCGATTTGTAATTTAAAAGAATTAAAAGAAAGAAACTTAGCTGATAATATTTTATATATTGTGCCTTTATGTTACCACCTGTCATGCTTGTACAGTACTACGTATGTAATGTATACAGTAATACAGTAAACACTGCTTATATAGTATTTACCTCGTAAGTTTGAAAAGTGAGCTACTTTGCAAGAATAAAGTCGAACATAAATTTTTATGTCCATTGACTCTTTAACAAGGCTGATG
>NW_002060951.1:2591379-2592490 GCF_000150275.1 Trichoplax adhaerens | reverse complement strand
GAAGGATCAACTTTACATCCACTGAGATGATGTACATAACATTAAATCAGCCATCTTATCATTATTTACTTTGTCAAGTATTAAATTTGTTACTTTTTCAGACGTAGTGAAATTATCAGTTGAAGCTGTTTGATTTAATGGATGGCAGTCTTTCTACTCATAGCGTAAACTAAAGCTGATAAAACACTTTCATCTTTATTGCCCCCTTACATATTTATAAAGATCAAAATAAAAAATTAATAATAAAATTTTAGAAAATTGTTAATGGTCAGATATGTATACCTTCGCAAATTTGAAATTATTACGCTGTATACGGTAAAAATGTTTCCTATAAAGTCAGCTAAGAAATTATAGGAAACATAAAAATTTTTTCAATTTAGAATACAACGTTATAGCTAATATATTTGATTATTCTGAAAGTATATTTTAGGTAACATATAAGCAATGGGTAGTTAATTGTAAGCTTGTCATTAATTTGCAAGAGAATGTAGCATATCATGAAAAACATCTGCAGTTGATACCTAAGTATTTGATACGGAGTTCCAATTTCCTCTCGGATACTATTATAAAGCCCTCATAAAAATATACGTACACGCCGAAAACTACACCATTCACGTTAAGTTGTTAATGTAATTTTTGGGGCTCGTTTTTGAAAATATCAATTAATAAAATACTTACGCAACTAGGATTTGCTCTATTAATAACTTTAACGTGACGTATATGCAATTCTATAAAATCAAACGCTAGTCTTACTATTTATTTAAATTGTATTCGCATCGATATGTGAATTCTTTGCTTCAGTATTTAAGCTGTAAACATTAAAATTTATTGACTATATACAGGTACATTTATCGTATTCATTTTATGAGATTGAGAAAATTTATGCATTATTACACACATGACGCTATATAATCTATGTTCAACTTTTGATCTGGAGTTATAAAATTACAATAATTATACGTAACACGCTGAAGGTTTAACTTATAACAAGATTGCCGTTATTCTAATTAATATTAAAGAAGGAAAATTTAGATATTTCGATATCGTTGAGGTATCGTTGAAATAACTTTGCATTAATATTTCTTGATTCGATTACCATATCTAACTAAAG
>NW_002060951.1:2339918-2591329 GCF_000150275.1 Trichoplax adhaerens | reverse complement strand
GTACGATCTTAGAGTTCCTTTCGCGTTATCCAGGTAGTGATAGTGACACAGTCTAGAGGCCTGCATGCAAACGATTTTACAATTATTAAGCAGTCGCATGATTTATTAATACTAGTGCAAACTCCCGTCGCTTTGCTGACAAGTGAACTTGCTTCGGGAAAATCTGCGTAACGACTATCTAAAAAGTACAGTACAGTATTGCTGTTTTGTGGTGTCCTTAGAGTCTCCTGAACACCTATTACATACTGTACACACTGTACTGTAATGTACGTACAGTACTGTACAGTACTATAAGTTCAAAAACCCGCCGAATTCAGGCTACTGTACTGTATGCATTACTAGTAAATAGCTATTTCTATTAACATCAGCTTTACTGTACACTACAGCAGTACAGTACAGTATGTCTAGACAAACTTCGGATCGGTTTTGATTTTTTAGCCTGTTTAAGGTCTTCGTTATAAAACTTACAGTTGGTTACAATATCAAAAACTCAAGAATAGCTTTTCTCTATGACAGATAATAAGTTACAAATCGTACGAAACCATAGAAATAGCGAAAGAGAAACTTATTGTACGAAACACAGAGGTGAATAAACCTCTATGGTACAATAGTAAATACCCCAATGTATGGTAAAGAATCTAATCGGCAATTCAAATGAGGAATTGATTTAAATAAATCAATTTTCACTACAGCATTTCATCGAAAACAAAATTTTAATAGTATAATTATGGGTTACAGAAAACTTCCATTGTATCACGGTACTCTAGTACGCAGACAGTGCTTTATAAAGTAATGTGAGTGATGAGACAATTACAAAAATCTTAATAGCCACAACTTATAGTAAATGTCCCAATATTTTATCCTTGACGTACGTATGTTTTGCATTAAGAAGAATTAAAGTTTGGTCTTTCCTTTAGTTCGCTTTCACCATGTGCATATGAACATGTACTGGCATTAAGGGGACAACCATCAGGGTGATGAGTATAGAACCAACATAGTTTAGTTTTATACAGCTTTTCCTTCTCGGATTTACACTTACTATAACAACAGTGATCACTAATTTCGCTCGATGACCAGTCTCTGATTTTTACTTTATTACCAGAAACTTGAGGCAATATAAAATAATAATATGAAGGAATAAAATTAGCTTTACCTGCTTATCCAATACATGCAATAAGCTGACTACTTTGAGAAGTACTTTTAGAAAACTCAAGGTCATCCGATCTACCGGGCACGACCTATTACTGTTAAACTGTGAGCACATAATATTACAGAATACTATAATATTCAGCTGACTGCTAGCTAGGGTTGAATAGCTAATATAATGCATAGAATTTTAATACGGTAAGCTAGATTTCATCACTTTACCAATGAAAACTTGATGAAATAACTTCAATAAAGTCTTTATACCACCACATTCTTTCTTAAGTTGCTGCATAGTGGGTTTTTCAAATAATGAGGCTACAGCATCTAAAGTTAACTCGCCTTTAATATCATGCAAAAGAAATAAGTTCATCAGTATAAAATTATGCTATTCTTTTGGAATTGAATTGAAGGTATAACTTACCGCCTTTATTCCAGACACGATCACTATCATCGTCGTTTTCTTGATCATCGGTCATCGGTTTTAATACCCGTTTTGATGGTAATTCCAGCAACCTGCTAGCTACAGCAAATGCAAATTCATCCTTAAAACTTCTGCTTAACTGTTTGCAATTACTAGTTAGCTCTATAGGTTCTCTTGGTTTAAAATTTCGTGACCATTGCTGATGCTCAGCATCATTTTCAGCGGGTTTGATCACGATTTTTTCTTGATCAGCGTTCATTTTATCGTCGCTACTATTAATATGCTTTCGTTCTAGAGAAACTCTATTAGAAGAGGTGGAAGGAACCTTAGACAACATTTCAGAAATCATTCGGTTTTGAGTTGCGCTTTCTGAAAATTCATACGTCCTTTTGCGACCAATATGGCAAATCTAGCGTAAACGACATATTGCTGGAAGCAAACACTCTTCGTATTGGTTGTAAAAATAACGTTTGATCTCATATCTCTTAGGATAGCAATGACTGACTATTCATCATTCATAGTGTAACACTTACTCTTTTAGTCGAAGGTAATCGAAGTCGATCTTCTTCTACATCAAATCCACACGTTTTTCCTATGTTGTAAATGTAGTTAAGATAAGCTCTATATTGACTTTCTTTAGCATGCCGCCTTGAAAACTAATAGTAAAGAAAAATTAAAAATAAAGTCCCTGAAAGGTGATATTGCGTTACATAAATGACTGCGTATTGTAGTGATATTGTGTGTCTGTTGCTTTGGAAAAGAAGTATGTATTATACATTATCATCACGTCCATATTATATATCTTTAGAATTAATACGTTGGTAGTTTAACTGAAACCTTTCCATTAAAGTCATATGGACAACACGGAAGAACAAAGTAATGGCAATTGTAGGAAGATCTACAAGTTAAACAAATAGCAATGAATGCTCAAACGACTTTAAAGCATAATAATGATTAGTGTAAGTAACGTCAGAGTATGTTCTTTAATTCTAGTGGGAGTAAATACGTGTTTTTACTGTACCTTGCAGCAATCACTGGTATCCACGGAGTAAGCTCATCACAGTGGTTACCGATTATCCAATCAGTTTCTGAGAAAATACTCTCATTTGAGGGAACAAATGCCTTAACCTTAGAAAGTAGCATATCCTCTCTTACCCAAATAACAAACTAATCAAATACATCAATAAGTAATCATAACTGCATGGTCATATACCTCCAGTACTGTATCACTACCATAAAAATCCCATATTTTCCTTCGTCTAATATCAATTCCTTTCCCAGGATGCTAAAAAGATGTTCACTATAATTAATTTAAGTCGTCCTGAAGTATAGCGACCGTATCTGCCAGGACTTTACCCCTTCCGATCGCAGTATATGAACCAATAGTCCGTTACCACACCCTAGGTCAACAAAGGATTGTAACTCATTTGTTCCTTTTTCTTCTCTTTCTGCTTTCCATAGTAGCTAGTATGTAAGGAGAAATCGGTCAATCAGAGTGACTTAAAAATATTTTTATCATACACCCTAATATCGTTTCATGTTTCACAAACCAAGATGTATGTCGCAATAGAGACATCTTCATACACAAATTTAAACGGATCCGTTTTCTCCGGCCATATCTATACGTTTTTAAATTTAGTCAGAAAGTGATGGTTTGCGTAATCAGTGATATAACGATAATTTGTAGAACAAATTTTGTACGGAATACAGGCTTTTGATATCATTCTGGCTAAAAAAGCCCCGATAGCGCATACTTGAATCCACTTTTTCCCATACTTCAGTTTCAGGTCTTGGTAGAGCGTCGCATAATCTTCTTTTTCTACCAGGGATATCGAAGTAGTTACAGGAAACTGTGTTTTATTGCTTAAACGCGAAATACTTTGTTGCTCCGTCCAAGCAATTAGTTTAGGCATTAAATGACTCTTCAGCCACTCAGTTGTTTGCCTCGGCTTTTTAGACAAATAGTGGAGGGAACGTTGTTGATTCGGACAAGATGTCAATCTAAGTTGTATCCTATACATTGACCAATTGCAGTTATAGATCATTTGTAACGGAACCTCTAGCAGTTGAAAAGATTTTCTTGGCAAGTCGTATGTACGCGTATTACGCTTTCTACGTTGCTATAGTATCGTTGATACGAGTATATATATATATATGATACGTAACTTTCCATTAATAAACTATAATTATATTATAATTACAGTATTGCTAGAGTCGTACCTACACTTGTTTAAATCAGATCGGAAGGAGACTTGATAATTATAAGAGGACGCACAGCTATTTTCAGATGGCAACACGATGAAGCTTGCGTAAGCATTATCACCATCTACACCTATTAGATAAAGTAGACGAAATCCTGTATTTAAGTATCGAACAAAATCTCAGCACACTGTAGGCTGCATAATCCAACATTACTACGCATAATAAAAATAAATATCAAAAACACAGTTTGCTAGCAGGGTTAATATCACGAGCATTTTATGCACTATAACGAGAAATGTTATAATGTAAGCTAGGCAAGAATACAGGGCTATGAAATCATAACATGTGGAGTCATTAATTCGTACACATCTCGAGAAAGCTTCAGATCATGCACTGTAAATTCCATAATAATAATTTTGATCCTATACCCAACATGAACAAATGTTCATTCGTCGTGTTGGTAATATTCAACGTAATCACTACTAAAACTATGAGTATTGTAGCACTACATTTCCTTTTTCGAGGTTGTTTTAAATTTACTTTAGGTACTGGTATGATTTTTATTCCTATAATACAGTACACTGTCCGTTTGCATCGATGTATAGGAGTGCACATATACTGTACTTATACGTACGCTAAGCATAGCATGCATTCGCATCCATAATAAGAAGTGTATATATTACGAATATAAGACTGACCTAGGATTACCATTTCAGAAGTAGATGAAAAAATGTCAGTTCTTTTTGGAATCAATTTCCTGATGAAGATCTGTAATTCTACGTCACGGTTAACATGAGTACCATCTTGCAAGGTCGAGATATATCTTTGCCAATCTGGATTCAATTTTTTATCCTTACACAAATGCCGCATATATTCGATGCATTCATTGTAACTTAATGTCTTTTCGATGATAGCACAGTTAAGCCGTTTGTCTACGACATGTGGCTGATTAATCCATATCGAAGTAGCATGGACAAAATCGGTCACATTATCTGTCTCTGCATTTTGTTCAAATACGCAATCTTCGAAGAAGTCCATATCCAGTCAGAATGGACTACTCCGTTCTCTTCCAGTACAGTCGACCCATTCTGTCAGTGTTTACGAATTACTGTACTGTACTGTACGTACAGTACGTTGCAGCAAATTTACTGTAATGATCACTCTTGGATGGACGGACATTTTCTGCCTCATTTCGTCAAAATATTGTTTCAAACACTTCCTTACGACACTACTATAGTATAATGAACCTACTGTTACACAAACTTGCAATTACATTGTCTTATAAATGTGAACGGCGCGCGTACTAATACCGCGTAATACCAGTAGTGGCCAGTCATTACCGGTAATGGCGTAGTAACGCGGGCGTCATTACCGGTAACGTCGTAGTAAACGCTGGGATTACCGACGTTGGCCGTAACATATCAGCCGCCGTTTTTCAATACAATAAAGAGAGAGTAGGAGTTAGTAGTTAGTTAGTTTTACAATAACCTCAACTACGTGTTCAATTTCTCTATGCTATGAATACAGTACATTGAGTAGGAAGAACTTTCAATACCGTTGTTGGTATTAACACTACAGTACTGTAGATAGTAATACACAACATAGTACAGTACTGTACTACACAGTCCAGTAATCATCCTTACCGTAATGTACAGTACTGCAAAACCCCTTTCTCTGTACTGTAAAGCGCAATCTACAGTACTGTATACTGTACACTGTACAGTATAGTATAATTATTTATTATTATTATTATTATTAAACGGAAAGCCATAGATCCGACCAGCTATTGCAAACCAGTTGAAAATTTATTAAACATTTATAAAGGAAAGACTAAGGATTCTAGCATGTCAGATCAAAGTTTCCTGGTAAATGAAGTCAGCGTTAGTAAAGCCACACTGTCTGCAAGTGCAAATGGGAATTTAATCTCTGGACATACTATAGATAATGAACTTTATACTCTTTGCAGATTATCTGGTTGTTGGATTAATAAAGACGTTTTCAAGACAATTTTAGATCTTCTTCGTGCTAATGTACAACCCAATGCAATATTGCAAGTTTTAAAGAGTATTGTCGCAAGCAAGTTAAAAAAAACTGATGTTAGCCTTGGTTAATAAAAATTTCGTAATCGCTAGTCTAAAATGTGTTATCACTGCGCTGTTTCTTGCTATCCTCACGAACCGAACCGAAATCTGGAACTGAGTCATTATGTAACACTACCTGTATAACATTGACGCTTAGGCGTGCGTACTGTATGAACGCTTACTGGCCCATCATAACAGTGAGACTTTCATATACTATGCATCTAGTGAAATTAGACATTTGTGCTGATTTCGTAACCCTTAAGATGATTCGAACCATGTAGATTGTACTATACCATATGAAATGTCTACTGTAAAGTATAAAATAATCTTATGAACTTAAAAATGTAGGAAAATGCTGATATTAAAAGAAAAAATGCTATTGCTATTTCAACTGATAAAAATCTCATATTTTAAATTAGCTCCCATATGTGCTTATGTGTATAATAATGTACTGTAGATAATTGGATGAATCACATATTCACATATTTTAGTTTGTACTTGATAATTATACTGTATAATTAATTAGATAACATTTTAAGTATTACCAGAATATTTCCAAATTATCCGATGAAATAAAATTGCAGTAACAGCTACAGCAGATAGAGATCTCTCGTATGTTGTCTTTAAGTCCAAGGACTAAATTAACTGTTAAGAACTTGTACTAGCCTATGGCGTTACCGAAAAGTGATATATAAAATGCACATGCACCGGATTAGTATTATTTTATCACGTTTATACTGCATAGTAGAAGGCATAGATCTTCATTCATATTTTTTTGTAGCTAGAAAGTCACAACCTTTGAAAATGATTTATAATACTTTACGTATATATGGAAAAAAAGGTGAAGAAATTTCGAAAAAGAGTGACTTAACCATGAATAATTTTCATCCACAATACATTGAACATTTTCATGAAGAGGATCAGTACATATATAACTACTACATGCCAGTTTATTGTTAATTGTGGTAGTCATATTAACTCAATTTGCAAAAACATATCAAAGAATTCGGTACATTAAGTAATAATATAAAATAACATATACAGTACATGTAAGTAAAGTTACGGCAAGGTCCACTTTTAATTCTAGCTATAATGCCCAATTTAAACAGTATTTCCTAATCACGTTCAAACATAATTAAAACTGTTAAACATAATTGCATTTGTGTTACTAGAAACTTAATATGCAGTGCTTGCTAATGACAGATATCGGGTGTAAGAAGTCCGTCAGGTAAAATCCATATAATCGGCATCAATTAGATCGTCGTAGTCATCAAGTTCTTCATCACCCCTTCGTAAATCAATTTAATAATGTATTAGATGACAAGTATCAGTAGATCATGCAGTAGAATATTGAGATTAATGCAATAGATGTTTTATATTTCGTTCGATATTGCAAAAAAATTAAACTGTCTTACCCAACAAGCACATCACGTTCCGAATTAGGTTCTTTATCATCAATTGTAGGAGTATAAAATTCGTTACAATCTTCTAAACTCATTTTTTGGGCAGTGCTCGTACTCTACAATTAGTTAATCGAAAAATCCTAAGATCAAGATATTATCAGGTGATAAAGAAGCTCCTATGAGATTTCTAAAATAATATTTTACCGCTTGTGTTTGCTTTAGGACATTATGGATAAATTGTGATTGCGGAGTATAAGGTATTAATTCCAAACATGGTTTATTACTTTCAAAATGCAAAGTATAAAATAGTGTAAGAGGTACAGTATATGGTCCAATATATTTTATACCAATACCAATAAGTACGAAAATTCATAACGTGGTCCCATAGTAAATAAATATTTCCATTTAATATTAAAGTTTAAAATTTTCAGTAATGTTTCAATAGTTAACAGATAAACTATTTTCGGATCAAAATGGTTTAAATATTATGAAACATTGTAATATCTATATTATTTTACCCACAAAGTCTGTTATAACATAAGGAGCATAAATTAAACTTTAGGATATTTAATAAAAGCCCAATAATAACTTCATGCATTAGCTCATACACTAACCTTATACAATAAATACAATTGTAGGATTTTTAAAAGTGCTTGCCATGACCATAGATCATGACATAAATATCTAAAATTCCAGCCTTAACAGCAAATTACGTTACTATCTAATTAAAGTGCATTTTACTCACTATTTTTCGATTAAAATCTGCGGCAAGAAGTCCTTTAGTAAGTCTCCGCTGGTAGGAAATCGCTCTAATACTTCTCGATTAACAACAATTTCAGAATTGCGATTTCTAGTAAATAAGATAAGTAGTATCATGCTATAAATCTTGAATGTATTTCTGTTTTATTGAAAACTTTATTACTTCAGGCATTAATTGCTATTCAATCAAGAGCTTTACCTAAAGTCTAAACAAATTAGTGATCACTATTGGGAAGCGATAAGTTGTACAGCTCATAAAGTTAAAGTTTAACTGAAAAATTTTACTCTGATGTAATTAAACCCTAGAAGCATATACGCTTAACTTAAGTTTATCGTATATGCGTACGTCAATGTTGCTTATATCATAAACTTGGTGCAGCTATGAATTAACTGCTGTATACATTATAGTAGATTCTGATCAGCCATTCGAAATACATATTGCGCTGCATCAATCAACATTCAAGACTTGACATAACACTTCACACCTAAATTACAGAATCGATGCAATGAGTGTACATGACAGAGTCTAGTCTTTAGATTCTCTTTTTTATGGTACGTATTTAATTTTAGGATATGCAATAGCGATGTTGCTTGCATGCTGACCTAATATGATATTGGAATGGTTAGTCGTATTAAAATCTTACTAACCGATCGATTTCTTCATCAGAAAAAGAATCATCCTCGAAATTTCCGAGAGGATCCTTAATTAGTACACGGCTAGTAATCTTCATGGAACGGTTAGCATCATCCAGGTCTTGGGTTCCACAGTAATCCATTTTTTCACCTAGATTATCATGTTTAATAGATGATGCAAGCTGATTATATGGTATCTCTTCCGTTTCTGTATGCCAGTCAAAATGTCTTCCATTTATACGCTTGCTGCTGTCAATCAATAAATTCGATTCAGGAGCAATACTAGTTGTATCAGTTTCTGAACCGAAAGTCGCTTGATAAGTAACGGTATCATTTGAATAATTATTTTCGAGTCTCAAATTTCTTAAATTTGCTGCGATTTTTTCCTCAGATATTAATTGTTTCCTTGCTGGCCTAACCCTAAATAGACAAAGTGAGTTACGTTCTATATAAATGGAAGTAAGCAATCACGTTCAAAAATTTCTATGTTTAATGTTTTATAAACTACTACACACAAGATATTACAATGAAGAAGGGGTAATAATTGCTCTAATTCTATGGGGTGGAATGTATGTTTCATCACCAAAAAATCAAATTAATTATAATTACCAGTATCATAACTAAAACTTATTACAACATGTAAGGCAACTAAAATACTGTACTGTACGGATCGTAATGAATCAAATATACAGTAGTATATTCGCATCAGATTGAATTTATTAACATCTACGTCATCGAGTACGTATAGATTCAGATCCAAGGCTAATAAGTAAGTATTAAGTGCCCTACTATAGTATGTAAGTAAAATAATTGAAAAAAATTTCCGTCTTATGCAGTCTAATATTTGTAACTATCTACATTTAAATATTCAAAATACCACATCAATGGTATTTAGGATATTTAAAAGTTGATATGTTAGTTATTAACAAACGTCGTACAGATTGCTCTCTTCTTCGAGGAGACTTCCATCATCACTGGATGCCTTTCGCTTAGATTGCTTCGAAGAGATACTGGGGAATCCGCTACTATTGCGAATCGATTTCGGTAACCTAAAATATTTAGAATGAAATTTTATTGCCAGTCGATATTCCGAGGTCAACAAATCAAAGCTATAATATGCTGCAATTCAAAGTGTGCAGTAATGTGTACAGTAATGCTGCAATTAGGCATCTAAATACAGATCAGGGATTACGCGTTATGTGATATACGAATCACTACTGGATAAAATTTTTGTTTACGATTGATCATACATTCCCAATAGATTTCTCGAATATTAGTTCACTCACTCATTTGCACCTGAAACGTTAAAGATATATTTCATTTAGCAGTTTCTCTCTCATTGCTCACAGATGTTACAGAACCTCCTACTGTACAAGTGTACATATATAATTGTGCATTACGCAAAAAATGTAATCATAGGCTATTTTAAACACGGCTGACAGTAGAATACTGGCTAATAGACTAAATAACAGTCCAAAAATAATGTTTGGGATAACGCAAGTACAGTGTTCCAATAACCGTTTAGTCCATAACTAAATAAGGGCGAGCTTTCACCGTCAAATATTCACGCGTGATTCTGTCGATTTCTTTAATTTATTTACTGTTTCGTACTGAATGGCACAATATATTGTACAATAATGTACACTTGTACAGTACGTTAATAATACACATTTATTAGACTATACTCACTATCCGTGACCTCGAAATCTGACTACAGAGATAGTAAGAAGAGCTGGCCGGATCAAGTTTATCAGGTGTATGTATGCCGTAGTTCACTGGGAAAACTAATGATTTTTCGTTGGTAATATAACTACGTATGTAGAATGATACGTATTATACTCACAGTCAGATTAATTATTTTAGAATAGAATTGAATTTACCACAACATTTACTAACAGCGAATAAGTGTTACTGATCATTGATCAAGGAAACAGCACGATTTGTATCTATGAAGACCAGAAACAGAACTGCCAAAAATGCAAAGGCTGACTATTTTAGTGGTCATTGACTGTATCGGAAGACTGGAAACGTGCATCGTACTGTGCGCAATCAACTTGGTGGCTATACTGTAGTACTGTACTGTACAAAATACAGTACTTTGGAGCGCAACTTGTAAACAGTACTGTACTGTACTGTACGGACCTGATTTTTTCACGCACGCGCTTGTCACACTATCTGATAATCAGATCATGTCTTATAACAAAAGGGATCGCTCTATATGTGTAAGCCGAAATAGCTCAGTTGGGAGAGCGTTAGACTGAAGATCTAAAGGTCCCTGGTTCAATCCGGAGGATTCGCATGAATCCTGAACAGTCCCGGGTTTCGGCATTTCTTTTTTCTCAATTTTTTGTTCATTATGTCCACAAGTGGCTGTTACGGATTTACTAGCGTCTCTGTTTCTAATTATATGATTTCTTGTACTGTACAGTATTCGTATCGCTTATATTGCAACCTTATCAGAGCTTGACGGCAACTAGTTCTGTTCCGTGCCAGATCAGTATAGGTACTGTATTATATTATATTATATAACGTGGTGAGAAAACAGAATAAAGGTAGATATTCACGTGTAAGCTTAGCTGCCGATCTTGCTTCAGTTGACTGAGAGCATACAAAAAAAACAGACGCTATCGTTACCGCTAACAGTGGCCAAGACTGATTTTCTTTTATGAACTTTTATAGGCAGTTGGCAACTTGAAAAATGACTGTATCATCTTCTGAAGAGCGAGACGAAATCATTTTTTAAGATCCGTGATCATCAATACTTTTTTGCTTCAGTAACAGCTGACCATATTTGATTCTAATTAGATGGAGTCCAAAGTTTAAAATAAATCTAATGCGCAGATTACATATACTGTATACTATCACCAATTATCTCCATGAATTGCTTATAACATAAGGAAAATTTAACGCACAGGATAAACTATAACAATCCTTGCTTCTAAATTTTTTCTGACCAGCAAAATTTGAAAGATCAAAATGTCATTGTGCCTAGTGTAAATTCGAATGTCAATTACTACACGGACTGTATTTGATTGGTATTTAGATAGTTTTACTATTTATCTTGAAATTACAACTAGTGACTAAAAGTCCAAGACAAATAATAAAACAAAAGCAAAATTTTATTTAAACGAAACAAAAGAACGAAGATAAGCATTGTGATACGAGTACATTATATCAGTTACATTAACACTTAAGAAAATAAAATACATAAGCAGATTTCGTTGGCTTGCTGCATGAAAGTGTTATTATGTCATATTCGGTATATTACAGTACAAGGTATACGTTCATGTATTACATGTAGCGCTATCAGCCCTCAAAGCAGGTTAATGAGTCTTGATTACAATTGCAATATCAATCATTACTGGTATCTTTTATTATATTAATGGTTAATTCGTAAAGTATCGCAGTCTTAAATTCAAGACATTACACGTAAAACACATTCTATGCATGACTCGAAACGTCTTCTGACTAATAAAACTATCTAAAACACAGTAATTTAAAGCCTTTAAATATTTTCGTTATAGATTATTCATTAGATAAATGAGATACAAGGGCTCAGTTTATGTAACCATGATATCAAAAGTGATAGAGGCTGGTGTCCGTCGTAAATTGAATGTATGTACAGTGAAAGCTTAGAACAGTAACATCATCCATTACTGTCTTATTCCCAAGCCGTTTTTCGACGGCGAAATGTCTGCTGTAACTAATAAAAATATAGAGATATATTATTTATATCATCAAGCGTATAGTATTTAAATTTACAGCAGCTTGGGATATAAACGGGAAAACATAGCATTTACAGTAATGTGAACTCAAACTCAGATATTTTACAAGCTTGATTTAAGAAATATTATCATCTACACAACGCATTAAACGCATTTCGTTACCCCTGATTCGTCTGCTATTGCCATTCGTTCCACCTCATCTCTTAAAACTTCCTTATATTCTTGTTCAGCCATACTGCAATAGCAAATCCAAATAATAGCTTAAGACGTAATACTTACCTCAAGCTTAAGTAATAACTACGTATTTAGCTCTTACAATCCGAGATACAGTAAATTTATATGTACTACAATACAGCTCACAGACTTTGTTGAATAAGATTATAAAAGTTCATTATGTCACTCTTATACGATAGTAAATTAATAATATATCTTTCGTGAAAGTAGTCTTATACTAAACAGTACATTTTATATTTTTAGATTAGGAAGTAAACAAGATCACAAGATATCCTACACAATAAGCTATTGATCTAGATGTAAAAATATTTGATGTGTATATAGTAAAGGATTTTGTGGCTCAGATAAAATGTCTACCCCTGTCAATCAGAGTAAATATTGTATAGATGCTGGTATACAATTTGATTTAACGGAAATTGTGCTTACATATCATCATTTAATTCATTTAGTTTGCTTTGCTTGTCGACTTTTAGTTTTTCTTTTCTAGATGTAATCTGTAAACATCGTAAAATGTTACATTAATTAATTAAAGCAGTAGAATATATCAAAGAAGTTTTCACTATTCTTAAGAACTAAAAATAAAATAAAATTTAGCATCTGCGTTAGCATTAATAGGCGTGAATTAGCAATAATTACCTGGTTTTGAATCTCATACATTCTCGTTGCCTTTAGCTTGTCTTGCTGCTCCTGCTCTCGAGCAGTCAGGGCATTATGAAATTCTAATTGCTGCAATAGCTTCTCTCGCTCTTCAAAAGCATTTTGCTAATGTGATTTCAAATTAAATTAAATTATAAAATGGTAGAGTAGTATGTACACAAATTGAGATAACATACATCTTCCATAAACATAGATAAGATATGAATACTGTTGATTAGCATGTGATTTCTTGCAGAAATAATAAATACAATAAAGAAAAGATTCAACATATCTTTAAATCTATGAAAAGCATTTTCAATAATTCGAAGTAAATGATACCTGTTGTTGTTTGATTATTTCCATCTTCTCGCGCACTTGTTTCTGTCTTTCAGAAAGGACCTAATGCCAAAAAGTTCAAATTATAAAACGCTAGTCTGTTAATTCGATAGCGCTCGTCTAAAAGAAACACAGAAAGTAAAATGTACGCTTATGCATTTGTACAGTACTCACCTCCGCCATTAGCCTCTCTCGTGCTAGTCGCTCCTTTTCCCATTCTTCTTCCCTTTTCTGCCACATCCGCCCAGCTTCTTCTCTAAGAACATGTCATCATTTAATTCTTAAACAGTGATAATTATGTATTTGAGCCTATCCTTCACTATTTTATGATCAAGTCACAGTCACCTGTACAACATTTCCATCTCTGCTTCTCTGGCTTTCTCAAGGCGCATTTGTTCTTCCATCACCTAAACAAAAACAATTATCAATAGCATTATACTTGATATTATACTGAATTATGATTTAAGCTAGTACTAAATATGATGTTGTTACATAATTTACATACTGTATTTTACGTGAATATAAGCACAGCACACGATCAGTTATTAAAACATTGGACAATACAAGATTCTAATCAAAAATATTCTTAGAAAAGATTGTGACCTGTTTCATCCATGCGGCATCAGCTTGTGCTTTTTCCCTTCTTTCGGTTTGTAGTATTTGCTGTTCTTCTTCCTAGTAGTTATAAAATAAACTGATAAGGCATATATAAAGGACTCCAAACGAAATTTAAATCTCAAATACTATTTCTAACTTTAGCAATCAGAGCATTTAGGAACTGAATATCTTTTTCCTATAGGAATGCAATAAAAAATAATTAATATGATAAGGCCACTGATACTCATGTTTGTAGATTAAGTCATTATTCATATATGGGACAGAAATGACTTCTAATTAAAATATAGTTGTTTAAAAAGTGCTATCTTTCGCATATTACAGATAGCATTTGATACCAACCAGGTCTTCTTGTATTTGCTGACACCGTCGCTTCATTTGCGCACGATATTGTCTAGCTAGAAAGCGACTTTAAAAAATAATGATTTTTAAAACCTATGTTATAATTTAGAATTCTTTCAGAAAATTTCGATTGGCTATAATGCCGAATGTTTTTAATCTATTTATACCCATGTTCAGTCTTTTTTCGTCTTTTCTGAATTTCCTTTCGCTCTTCCTCCTACGTTATTGAAGCCATAAATACTAGGTTAAGTAAAACGTAAAAGCAAATTATAAAGCAACCGTAGGAGCTAACCATTTTTTGCAGGTTCCATTGTTCCTGCATAAGTTGATCTTGTTCTTGCTTTATTCTTTTGCTCTAAAAAACGAAATCGTAACAGAAAACAGCACATTTCCTGTATTGTACGAGGGTAACAACTATATACCTCTTCTTCTTTGGTTCTTAATTCTCTAATTTGCATATCAAGTGCTTCCGCAGCTCTAACTTCTTCTCTAATTTTTTTTATACAATTAAGAAATATATTATTTTAGTTTAACATAACAATCTTCGATATAATGGAACCTACAGTCTTCTTTTATTGGCAATTTCATTTTCCTCCTGTAATCCACGCTGGCGATCACGCTCATATTCCTCTTCAAACCTAACGGAAACACAGAATGTAATTATTGGATATAACACGATATCGATGTTTTTCTGGTTCCTGTAAATTAGATGACAAAATTATTTCAAAATATGGTAACATACTGTCTGTTTTGGGATTTCATTTTTTCTTTTATCTTTTTAAGTCAAAAGCAATATTGAAAAATATGAAGTAGTTATTTTAAGAGCAATGGAAGTTATAAAAAGTCATTAATTAATTAATGCATGCAATTTGCTGCAATTACCGCTTTCTTATCTTCAACTTGCTGACTCCAACCTTTAATAACGTGCTTCTTATGTTGTTCTTGTGCCGCAACTCTAAGTTCAGGGCAATTCTGCCTCCAGTGCTCAAACAATTTCTCATCAGCTAACTATATTAAATTTTATTGTGCTTAAGAATAAGCTGATGACCTTTAGCTAGTATTGGCATCAAAGCCATAATGTTATCTTGTATAATAAATTAATTTTACTATAAGCTCACACCTGCTTGCGAGCACTTTCTCTTGCTGATTTAAGATTTTCGCTCCTATTCAAGAGTTAGAATTATACATTATGTTCCGTCATTTCTGTATATTTTGTTTTTATCTTTTGACCGTGATGCTATGGTTTAAGAGAAATTTGAAATTACGCACTTTTGCTTCATACGCAATATTCGATCTTTGGCACCATTTTCTCGTAAAGCCTTCAATTCTTTCTAAATATAATGGATGAATTACTTAATGTTAATATTTCTTTAATTTAGTTATCTATGAATATATTATATTATACAGTACATGGAGATACATAAGTACATAACATGTAAGAAGCTATAAAATATCTTGATGTTTGTACATGTAGCACACCATTAGCTGAACGGTACAAAATAAAAAGTATAAAAATTTTTCTATTACATATATAGAATTATTAGGATATGCCAATGTACGCTGTATATAAAGTGTAATATCGGTGGTGATGATCCAACAACTAAGTGATAAGAGTTAACCGAATAAGCTATATATATAATCATCTTCTGCAGTTTGCATTCTATCAATAAGAATTGTAGAAAACCAATAATATCGCATACAGTATAGTGATGACACTGTTATTAATAACTCCAAATAAGAAATGCGATTAACTTTTTCACAAATAGAATAAATGATCTCGCTTTCTTCATTATGCTAATACAAGAAGTCAATGTATAATTAAAATTATGACGGATAAGTTACCTCGTATTGTTCTTGATCTTTCCTTAACAATCGAGCAAGTTTCATTTTTCGTTGTTCTAACTGAGGGTTACTTTCAGATCTATCACTTCTAAGATGTAGAATATTATCTTTATAACATACGCGTATATACAATTGCTTATAACGTAAACACATTATAATAATTACGAATATTACAATCAGTAAAACAGCAATACGGTAATTGGTAGAAATATTTTAATTTAACACATTTAGAACAGGCATGCTAATACTGTATAGAACCCTAAACTCGGATAGTACGAAACATTAAAATAAAGTTGTCGAAGTACATACACAAATACCCAGGTACCAACACATTTTAGCAATATTTGTATTGCAGCGAATGATTCACTTATTTTAACGTGTAAACTCATAGTTGAAAGCCTAGTTAAATGATTTGTGAATAGCAGCTATATAATGTAGTTTTTATACATAAGTAATAATCAATGCAATAGCTTTTGGGAGTACTATTTGTTTACTAACTGATCTATTCATTTGTTACTTACCATTTAGATTTGGTAAAATGATACGAACTATGCGAGATTGTCAAAAATTTATGTAAAGCAGTACATGCAATCAAACTTTTTACTCTAAAATGATGGCTGACACATAATTTCAAATTCAATTTTGACGACATTAGACTTATATCGTATTACTACAAGTATATTGCACAAATGATATAATATTACTAACAAAAATATATTGGATGAGTTAGTAAATCTGTACTCAAATGTATTTAATGTTACTATATTTTTAAGCATTTCAAGTGATTTAATTCTTAATTTAATATAATTACATATTTCGAGGAGTTGGAGAATTAGCAGATTCGTTGTAGTGTGAAAACCATTGACTTTGTTTGCTACTATCAAGATCAGATTTTTGAAAATATCGCGAGTTTTCTGACCATTGGTCTCGAAATTGTTCGCTATGATTTCTTTTTTGTACCATTAACTTCTCAGTGATCGATCTGCTGCTCGATGAACTGCGAGCAGAAAGATAGTATGGGCGTAGTGTCGGTAATGCCATATCACCAATATTAGTACTTCAGATAGTTATAATTATAATCAACGATTTCTAGTAGGAGTGAATTACTCAATCCTAAGTTTAATTTAATTTAATTAATTAACTTGTTAAATGCTTGTACGCATTTACACGTACTGTGACGTACGGATTAAAACAACGACTGAAAGTCAATTACGGTTACTGTACCGAAATCAATCCATACAGTACAGTAAAGTACAGTTTATTCAATAACGGTCAGTTAGGCTCTTGTGAAACGACTGCTTTACTACGTTAGCTAACGGGATTTGAGTCTGTGACGACAGTAATTGTACACACTGTGTACAGTATCGTCTCTCTTTTATACGGGGGTCACTTGACGATTCACGAAGGTTACCATGGTGGCGTTGTAAGCTACAGTACTGTACAGTACACTGTACTGTACTGTGTACAGTAGACAGAAGTGTGGACACGATCGTAATACTGTACAGTACTGTATTACGGGCCATAGTACTGTACAGTACTGTACGGTACACTGTACAGTACAGTGTAAAGAGGAAGAGACGGAAAGGAAACGGTCGTTCGCTATACTAATATTTAGTCCGATAATATATGGAGGCTGATTATTTTACTAGTCATTTCAACTGTGTCTCATGTCTGCAGCGGTACACTGTACAATTTACTGTTCACTATTCGCATCCAGCTGCAAACCGATTACCATTGATTCTGCGTATGAGCTTACATTTCAACTACGCAGTCTCTCACGCATGCCCTGTGACTAGGTCTATTCATCGTAATATCAATATCAATTCTACGGTAGAGTACTGTAGTGTACTGTACACTGTACAGTACTGTACAGTATACCCTAGATTTTACTGAACAGTACTGTACAGTACTGTACTGAATTGTGCTTCTAATAAATGCACGGTAAGTTTGTACTATGATTTGTATCATATGCACATCAGGAAGAAAACAAAGGTCTAATTTCGTGTGCGAGGAGTTTACTGTATTGTCGATCTTCTTAGTATAGCTTTAATCTTTACATATACAGTACAGCACATTGATTTAAATTCAGATGTCTTGAAACCCTTAAGAAGCTTGCTCGGTCATTAACAGTTTTACACCTATAGGTTTTAGAAATTTTCACAATTCTTGATTTGCTTTAAAATGCTGAGATCCTGTATAGTTTCTGCTCCTGGTAAAGTTATCTTAAATGGAGAACATGCCGTCGTATATGGCAAAGTTAGTGTATCGCAAGTGCGAAGTCGATATTCACTCTTAAATTCTGGATTGATTTATGATATATTCTTCATTAGTCATAATCTGATATATAAGGAATGTTTCTAAAGATTGATGATGTGATAACTATGACCATTTCAAGATAAACTCTGTATGACTAAATAATTATAATTGCCGATTTGTTACTATTTATCAGATTCTACAGTAGGATATGTACGACGAAGCTCCAGTTTTGTTTTAAGTGTATTAATATAAAGTTTAGCAGTATGATCAGCAGCTACGTGTATACAGTGGACAGTATTTCAGTATCACAAGATGTCATATTGCATCTGTTCGATGCTACATGCATAAATAGTGTCTTTGAAGCTTTACCGAAATATTTTTACCTATAATTTATATTCATAATAATATTAATATCTTCACATTAGACTTGTCTGTGTTGATAGGCTAAAAGGAATCGTAGTATCAACTCAGCTCGAATAATCACAGAATTGATTGATTGATTGATAGTTAACTTTTTATCTCGTAATACCTAATCAGTTCCTATAATATAGCATCAAATATTTTGATTATTATTAACTTGAATAGTGAACATATTGTGTTAATACAATGATTGCTATTCTCTATTTTTTCAGAATGCCATTGCCGCTAGCTTGGGTCTCCGTACAATTGCACATTTTACCCCCGCCACTGACGAAAACTCGATTATCATAGAACTACCCGATATCAGTATCAAGCGTAAATGGAGCTGTGACACTATCGCTGCGGCCCTACATTTGCCACTAGGTGAATTTTTTACTCGTGTAATAGCAACTATTCGCGCTATCTATTAGTTCATTACGCTCTCTTGTAACTATCCTTCAGAACTCTTTTTATATATAAATTTGATGAATAACTCAATGAATTGTGGATTGCGTGCCGCATGTACCGTTTATAAATGTAAAAATTACCTTGAAGTGAAATTTTTATTTAAGACGTTGTTATCAGATTATTCTTTTGTTTTACCTCATACTAATGATCAAACAGTTTTTCATTCACTATGATAATTTAAAAATTTTTAATTTGTAATATTATCCTATTATTAATGCATGATTTGTAAATTTTGCAGGAAATCCATTAAATCCATCACCACCAACTTTTAAGCAATTGGCAGCCCTTGTTAGCTTAGCTGGAACTCAAGCAGATACCACAGACAACAAGTCTCTTGCAATTCTTACATTTTTATTCTTATATGCGGCTATTATTAGAACGTCAGATGGGTAATTAGTAGACAGAGTGCAGT
Organism: Trichoplax adhaerens; assembly: GCF_000150275.1. NCBI lineage: Eukaryota > Metazoa > Placozoa > Uniplacotomia > Trichoplacea > Trichoplacidae > Trichoplax > Trichoplax adhaerens. The sequence continues at coordinate 2,571,419 of NW_002060951.1, read as the reverse complement.
ATATATATTAACATTTTTGATAATTTTATTTCTGCGAAGTGCGTATAAATCGAGGTATATCAGTGTGCAATAAATTTTAGCTAATAATCAGGAATTAACTACAAAGAATTTATTTTGTAAAGTCAAATTCGTAACACTAAATTTCCTGATGGAATTATTCAAACTTGCTAAATTGACAAATGAAAGTAAATTAGTACTCTGTTTGGCAGACATATACCTGGCATCCATCTACACCTAACATCTACGCTACCTAGTGGAGCTGGATTGGGATCTTCAGCTGCATACTCAGTTTGCTTATCTGCTGGTTTATTGACGGCCTCTAGTTTAATTGAACCCATTGAAGAGAATAATAGTCGCATGTTTACAAATTTCGATAGTTCCCGCAATTATCACTGGGATATTGATAGTATGACTCTAATAAATAAATGGGCTTTCGAAGCTGAGCGGTTAATACATGGTACACCATCTGGCATCGATAATTCTGTCAGCACTTTCGGTAGGGCTACACAATCTGTATCCCTTATATCGGCTATATATCGGATACACAGTAACTTACACCAGTTAATCTTAATTTAGGTGGTGCTATAAGTTTCATCAGCGGATCAATCAAGACATTAGATCAGTAAGGAATGATCGATTCTTTGTCACTTTTGCTATTTACAGAATTATGATCTTTTCATCTGAATTGATGTCGATTTTATGCACCTTTTATAGAATTCCACAATTGCGAATTTTACTAGTACATACTAAGGTTCCTCGAAGCACAAAAAAATTGGTAGCTAATGTCAGGGAAAAATTTAACTCAGTAAGGACTTAAAACATATTTAATATAATCTTATAAGCAGTTATGTTTATATTAAAGTTAGTGTTTCTATCAAGATTTTTTATCATCTATTCTTAATTGATATGATTACAAGAACTAAAATACCTTAATTTGCAACTTTTGATCTCGGTGTAGTTGCCATCAGTTTTTGAACCGATCATGGATGCTATTGGAGCGATATCCAATGAAAGTCAAACCTGTTTAAATCTTTTAGCACAAGACGGTACGCTTTGATGTAGTAGAAATTAACGTTCTTAAGTCGTACCCAATTGCAGTATATCACATTGTGATCGTATTTATGTGCAGGTAGTCAAGATTGTCCTTTAGAAAAATCGTACGGTCACCTTGAGGTAAGAAGAACATAAATAAGCTTGGATAAAAAGTATGCAATTACGGACTCCGTCTCATAATTTTTTTTATTTTGTTTCCATTTCTATCTAGATGCTTATCGATATAAATCAGCAATTGTTAAACGTTATTGGAGTAAATCACACAGCGATTGAAAATGTCTGCCGTATAACGGCAAAATATGGTTTTCATTCTAAACTAACTGGAGCTGGTGGTGGAGGCTGTGTTTTAACGCTACTTCGAAATGGTAGGGACATTTTCTCATAGTACGCGTATGTGATAGTTATACTGACATGCTATTCTATAAAGTGTAACGGAATCGATTTTAAAGATAATGCAATGGTTTTGATGTACTGAACGAGTGTGGTTTGATTTTAAATTTATAGATACTTCTGCCACCGTTTTGGCAAATCTTCGCGCTGATTTAGAGCACGCTGGTTATGAAAGTTGGGAGACAGTAGTTGGAAGTTATGGTGTGTTATATCATACTAAAGATGCAGACACTAACACCGAAAGTAGCAATTAATATCCAGGTGTTGCTTATAATGCAACTTTCACGTTAAGAAATAATAGATATTTTTGCTATTATCGAATGTGATAGTTTTATGCTCCGATTTATAAGTGATATTCATCAAACTAATAAATTCTAAATAATTTAAGGAGGCAAAACGTGCGAATATGACTTCAAATTGGTACTGTTTTCGAACTTATATTTAAATGTTGTATTATAATTATCATTATAAGACTTGATATTAAATCAAGTCCTTATTTCATAGATCCTATGTCAATTATATTTTAATATAAGCCTAAAATTCATGCAAAATGTGTGAATTTACGATATATTATGGTGGATCACCATGAATGATTTTTAAGACTATAATTTAAATGATGTTTATATAATCTCAACTGTTATCTGCCTAATGTTCAAGTTTTAAAAATGTAGGCTAAGAGATTCGAACATAGATTTGGTAACTAAGGATTTTACTTAGATCAAGGCTTTGGAGTCGGGGTTGAGTTCAGGGATAAAATTAAGAAGTTTCCACTATTCATAATCGTGAACGGCGTCTTTAACGCAATATCTATAAGTATTTACGATAGGACAACCAGTCTACATCTACGCTGTTTTTCCTGAGAACAATTTTGTTAGGGTTATGATCAAAATATTTCTTGAATTTGCTTAATTCAGATGTCGTCGAAATCCGCTTATAAAAGTGGATACCTATAACATATTTGCTGTTTCTTGTCAAATATATGTAGTTTCATAGGCACCTCATTTTTTCATGCCATTATTGTTATTGTAGATTTGTTTGAGAGAGAAGCAACTAAGTAAAGCAAATTGAGTAGTTTTGTTGTCCAATTATATGGCATAACTAAACTGATAAGATCAGAATTATTGTAGAATGGAACGGTTTAAATAGTTTATTCATAATGCAATTCCATAAAATATCGCGGTGATATTATTGTACATTATAACAATATAATGTTATACCAATAAAGCACATTAGCAATCACAATTCACTTTAGTACAGCCACCATTAAATTACTTACTGCACTATGATGAATTTCACTTAAAGGTTGATGAAACGTTTAGAGAATGTTCCCTCGTATACAGTATCCTAAGACTGTACTAAGTTGGCTATACGTTATTCAAAGTTTCCCAATGGTAGAACAAAATAATGGATTAAATTATAAAAAATTAATTAAGCGATTATTTTTCTACCGGAAAGGTTTTATGTAATGGTATATAATAATTTTGCTCTAAAAGTCATATACCGAATCGATAGTAATGTACAGACTTAATCATATCTAAAAATATTTTAGAGCTTAGTTCTCATGGATTACCATATAGGATCAAAAATGCAGAAGATTCTAAAAAAATTTATAACACTGTAAATATGTTCGCATAACATCACTAATAATGAAAATATCGATTAGGTATTCTTTAATTCTTATTACTTTACTGATGAGCTGAAGATCGCTCATCAATTTTTAGCTGTAAATACCAGTAAGAAATTAATTTATAACCGGTTTACTTTTTTCTTTTTTACTGCACTGTCTCATAAATACTGGTCTCAAGCAACTATCATGCGACCATTTTATTAATATAGCACAATGCGTACCGGTAATACTCCTTCATATATATCACTTATTGTTTAGATGGGAATATTTGAACCAACAAATAACAGTAACCTTTAAAACGTGAACGAAAGATTAACTTTATCACTAAACTCTCAGTTATCAGTTAGATTGTTTATTGTAGTGACTGGAATGCCATGTGATAAAAAATCATGGCCATTGGCAATATGTTTCTTTTTACGTCATAACTAACATTTCTTCCTTAGTAATAGAATTAATTAACGATCCTATACTGTATTATAGCAATGAAATAGTTCGAAAGTAGTCCGTGATGTAACCGCATAATAATTTCTACTACTATTGGAACATATGGGCCGGCTATCTCATAAGGAAGAGTGCAAAAGCTCATTATGACATTATTTGACCTTACTAATTCTTCTCCAATTCGCATGATTTCAGTAGGAGATTTTATTTTATTTGCACATACCACCAAGTGGAAATGACTTTTTATTGGTGAACTATCAGTATTCATTAATTGCACAGTTTTTTCATCACCATATGTTGGCAATCAGCGTGACAACTGCCCAAATTTGCTTAGCAGTATAAAAATCTCTTTACATCAAATTGGCTTACAGTACATAACGATACTAGAAGAAATTCCTTTAATTAATTAAGCATTTCTCTTATAGCGATTTTTTTCATCTTTTAATTAAAAGATAATAAAAACTAGTAAGTAAAGAATTTATTAATATTTTCTCTGTAAGCTGCTTTTTTAATACATACCTGAACCTGTTATCGAAAAACATGAACTGATTTGTAGGTATGGCAGAAAAGAACGTCATCGGAAAGTGGAAGCTAGTACGAAGCGATGAAAACTTTGAGAACTACATGACCCAAATAGGTAAAATGATGTTAATGGATGGTCTTTAATTTACTATATTAGCCATGTTTAATTAATTATCGATACAATTTAATCGCTGTTTTAGAAAACTCTGATTTCCTGATAGATAGTTCCAGATTCTCTTTAAAATGTTAATAGATTTTCAAAGATGACCCAGTAAAAATTAATTTATGAGTATAATACTAGGAATATTAATTAAATAAATTTCCTAACTGAAATTAAAGTAATATACCATGCAATTCTGAATAACATTGACAAAATTTCATCCCTTCACTTTGAATTAGTTCTTAGAATTCATCTTCAGTAAAAGTTTCAAAATAAAGGAAGAAATATCTTTGCATAAGATTAGCAAGCTAACACTAAAATTCTTACCATTCTTATTTAGGTATTGGAAAAGTAGGGAGAGCATGGAGAAAAAAATATAAGCCAACTCAGATTATTGTTAAGTTAGGTAACAAAATGGCAATCAGAACAACAAATGGTTTATTCGTCAATCTAGCTGAATTTGAACTTGGTGAAGAGCTTACAGAGAAAACCGTTAAGGGTGAAGTAGTGAAGGTAAATTGATAATGCTAGCATGTATTTGAAAAAGGCTATTCGCACCGGTTTCGTGTATTGAGTCTAATGGCTTGGCAGCACTAACTGAAAGCCGACCAAATTATACTGTATTGATCCTAACTTAGTGTGAAGTGACTGTGATAAATTTTAAAGTAAAAAGTAAAAGTATAGTACATGAAGTATTACGAGCGAGAGTCGACTAGTATTTAACACTAGTCTAACTAAATCACAGAGTTAGAAAAAATTCTATGCTAAATTATTTTGTCAGTACAATGTTGTAAAATTCTATTGGTTTCTTGCTACAAAAATGGACGTTATTTAATTAATTTTTAAACTGATAAAAGAATCTACCCTAAGCTTATAGCAATATACTTATATCGATGTAACTTCCATATTTACACTTTTTATTACCAATAATGAAATGGTTACGTTAGTAAGTATGATTACTAATGAGATAAAGAAGTATCTAGAATATAAAAAACGTTTCTATTTATCGCATATTAAAATCTGTATCTTTGTAATAATATATTAACCTTCTATTTGGTAAAGTCTTGACTAGATGTTACATTTTTGAACTTACCATGCCGTCAAGTTTAGACATATTCACTGTTAATATACTATATAACCCAACTTAGATGGCTTATTCTAACTTATAACGTTACCGTCTATTAGCTCGGATGGAAATATTTAATACATTTCGTTACATCTATTTCAAGACAACTTATACCTTTGAAGGCGATGACGAACAAACTTTAACGTCCACGTCTAATGGTAGCAAGCATGGTATTCTAAAAACTGAGAGGGTAGTAGAAGGTTCGGAAATGGTCCATGTAAGTAGTCGAAATCTAGTGATTAAATTATCCGAAAATAAGAGTTACATATTTCAATTCTCTTTATAGTCCCAGGATATATTATAATTATGCACTATACTTTACGTTGAAATTGTTCTGTATATTGATATCGGTGACCGATATCTGTATTATAGGCAATACTAAATATAGTACTGATAGTCTTAGATAACATTTATAATGCCCAATGAAGGGTCGATATTTTATCCTCTCAGTGCATTAAAGATTTTAAACTTTTATTTCAATGATAAGTAAATATAGTTAATAATGAACTATAATAGTGAGAATGAAGCGCTGCGTACTTATAACTTAGCCTAAATAACAATAGTGTAGCTCATTATAGATAGACTGTTATTGCAAACAGGTATTTTTCATGAAGTACTGTCAAATAACTTTATTGTGTAAGCTTCAGTAATAAAAACTACGACAGTATCTAGATATCTATCGAAGTAAACGTCCTACCGCTTGATAAACTTTTAATACGGACAACCGTGTTAGCAAATTTGTATAAGCAGCTACCGATTGTAAAGTGTAGGTTATACGTTCCTGTATGGCATGCTTAGCGTAAAGCAGTAGCCTATGTACTATCATTGACTTCGATATAGCAACATATCAGACACTTGTCACTTTGTCACCGGTAGGAAAATATAGAAATATGTTATTGAGGTATAAAACTCAGCTCTATGTAACAGTGAACATAATTTCAATCACAGATGTATTTATCCATCTCAAATTCCGGAGTTATAGATCTTACCTTGATTCATACAGCATACTTCAATTTTACAGAAACTAAGATAATAAGGATCTAATTAACGTTAAGACTACTTTATTCGATATTATCAACATACTAGTAACCTAAAAAATTGAAGGTCTTAATTATGATGATGGTAAAAATTTTAACGAGATGATGGTTATGTATTTCACTGTTATAGACATTAACAATCTGTGATATTGTTTGCAAACGATATTACAAGAAAGTGGGCGAAGCTCCTCCATTTGAAAAAGTTATTCCGCCGAAGCCCGGAAGTGCTGATGCTCCAGCATCAGAACATGATGCAAATGAAGAAAAAGAAGATCAGGAAGATTAAACCGCATTAAATTGAAACTAAATACGATTTGCAAACTGAATTAATCAATATTACTATTATAATCACATGAAATTTTCGCTTTATCTTTAGTATCAATATATTACCGATATAGATAAATTGATTAAATTCAAATGGATTAATAAGTTTGAAGGTTCGGTATAGCTCGCTAAATATTCATGATAATCGATAGATAATTAATTTGTCGTAGCACACTGTTAGTATAAAATCTAAGGATAAACATAAGAAACCCTTCTATGCTTAATTTGTTGTTACTAACAATTTTTGGATTAGTAGGATATCCATGATTGAGTGATAAATATTATTATAATCTAAAGCTACAATAATTCAATTTTCTTCAAGTGACTTATTTATTTGTGATAAAACATCATTATTATTTACCTTAAGTAAAAAGGTCGAACAATAATAACAAGACAATTATATTTAAATCTTTGATCGCTATTTGAAAACAGAAATGAATACACTATTATTTCTCAGCAATTATAGCATTGAAGATGTTTACATTTATTAGAGTAATACATAAATAATTAATGTGTGCTGATCAAAATTTAAATTATGATAACAGCAAAGGGTTTATAATAAATTTATAAAGATCAGAATTTTTGCTACTTTTGCAAGAATAAAGCTACTAATGTTTGGTCAGTAAAGAATTAATTAAATCAGCTATAGGAATATACCGAGAATATTTTATTCAAGTACGGTACCCGAGTGTATCGCGAATAAATTTATTAATATTGAATGAAACTATTATAGAATAATCTCAATAAATATTAGTAAATAAGCAGTGTTTACAAACCTGTCCTATAAAATGTTCTCAATTTATCAATATCTTGCGAGCTATACATTATGTACGGTACTTTTCATGCATTTAATTTTCCAAGTACACAGTATTTATAGAGTACCAATTATAATTCACTCGTATGGCTATCAACCTATAGAACAGATATCATTATAGTATTACTAGATTTTAAATTTTAGAAGTAAATTATCGTTTTTTCAGATAGAGCTATTTTTTGATGATTTAGACATTTTTACAATCAAAAAATTGTAACCATATATGAACCATAAAAGATCATTCTAAAAACTTCAGTATAGGAAATAAAATAAGTCTTCTAACATGCAAGTTATATTGTATTGCTCGTTAGCGGCTTATTACTATTACTGCTATTAAATTCTTTAATTTGACGTTTACAATAAAGTAGCCAACTAATAAACGATCGAATTGACGGAGTGTTTATATCAATTAATAATGATGCTTTATTGTATTTAATCAAACATTATAGAAGTATCCAATCTTTATGCGTAAAAATTTATCAACGATGTTTGCTCCCGGTCTCTATAGGAATTAATTCAGAATACGACTAATAATATATTAAGAGCTACCAACGTGTCCAAAATCTGTAATCTAATATGAGCAAGTGCAATTAATTAAAATTTATGTTCATGATTGTCATAAACCGATTGAAGCTAGTCGATGAATGAAATACGGAACGTTCTCTATGGTACTTTCACGATTATGTTCTTATTCTGTTTTGTTATAGAAACGCTTACAGGAAACGCCATCGTATGTAAATTCCTACGCAAGATAAAAAGCTTATTAAATATTACTAAATGCCTAGAACGTTCGGTATCAGCTAAGAACTGAAATTTAATTTCATGGCAAATTTAAATATTATAATCATGAAATACGATTGAAAAAATCAATATAATAACATCTTACATGAACCATTTGAGAGCCTTCCATAACTCTGCTATTAAAACATGGTTTCTTAGACCCTTTAATGCTGTCCAACAGCTTGCCATCTTCGTATGTCATGGTTCCCTATCGTCCAGTACATTAAAATTATCATAACATAAAGATTTTATTTGATTTTATGCTTAATGAGAAAACTGATTTTCCCTAACAATCTATGAAATAGATGTGTACCATTATATTCGTAGGTATCATTAATGTAAAGTTTAATATAATCTGCTAATAAATAGGAGCCTGTGATATGATTACATTATAAACAATGTTTGGGAAATGGCATTCTAGAAGATAATACCAGCAGCACAACTTAAATGTTGCACGCTCCGTTAAAAGTTATTATTCTTCCGTTAATGATAGGAAAAATTGCATTAAGTATCGAAGTAGGAACATTCGATACAATTAACTTCATAATGCTGTCGTAATATCTTCACTTCCATATCTAGCGTAGTGTAGCAACTAATGAGCATACGTCATCAAAGAGCCATCTGCTCATCTTAACAGTAAAACAATTCACGCCACGTAACTTTGTGCATTGCGATTTTAAGTAGTTGCGTACATTTCAGATATTAGCTCTAACCTTGACTTTCTCTCCTTCTAAAAGCTCTTCATCAATTTCTTCTCCCAAAATATATGTATCTGTCTTAGTCAGAACTCGAGACCAAATTTTGATATAGACCTTATTAGATTCCTGACATTGTATGGTCTGTTCAACGTGACTGGTTTTCTTGGCTAATTGGCGCTTAATTATATTTATACCTAAAAAGTTTTCAATCAGGAAGTGCATAGATTATTTGCCGGATAAAATAAATTATTTTAGCTTTATAAATTAGTTTGTAATTTTTAAGAATTCAAATCGAACAAATGCATTTGAAATAGAAATTGATAAGTAGTTTTTTTATTGTAATATTAATGGAAGATCAGCAGATCCAAACACGTGTTGATGCTTTATTACGGCAATATACTTACAAATTACCGCATATTACGTCAATTTTCGTATGCATACAAGTAGCAGCTATATCATATTATATTGTAATGTACAATTTAATGATATTGAAATTTCTAAATGGTCAATTTTGAATAGCAGCAACATTTATTGTATCGGCTTGTCCCTCTTTACTATTCAGTGCACTCGCATCGTGCAGCTAAACGGTCATGCTGTTAAAAGCTTAAATCTCAAGTATTGTAGTAAAGTTGATCAATGTCATAAAATAATATTGAGAAATAATGAAGTTTTTCAAGTTATGTTTTCAACATAGCAGTCATAGGGTTATCTGTCATCCACGATTTCATGCTAACAATTGTCATCATAAGAAAGAATCGCATGTAAATGCCATACAACAAACTTTAACTATCGATTTGGGTATTTTGTATTAATTGTCTAATCAGTTGAGGTACGTGAAGTAGCTTCTACATGTAGTGCAATTTGTAAAATTCGTAACATTGCGGTGATATATGAAGAAATCAAATCGTTTGAAATATTAGTTTTTCTAAAATGGAAGTAAAGGAGAAATCCTCCAGGTAGATTTTATCTGTAATGCCACAGGCCCGATTAAAACCGTATGAAAATCTAGTAAAAATTCTCGCCGTATGTGAGTCTACAAGATTGGGTCATCAATTCCCTCTCAACTTGACTTTTGTTGAGATTAGTAGTTACAAAAGTTTGAACGCTATATCTCCGTATTTACCTGTGGCCTTCAAATAATCATCGAAATTTTCAGTTCGATCAAGGCGCCATTTGCCAACTAAAGGATTTTCAGAGTTAAATTCTGCCATACTGATGTTATAAAAACTTTGCTTTGAACACGTGCAGGTCAAACCAGAATAGGAACGAAGCTATGTCCACGTTACTACTGCAATCTAGCATATGACAAGGAAATTTTTAAGTCAGTTCTTTTTATGATACGAAATTATGAAATTAAGTACGTTTATAAATACTTGCTACGTTTTATCTGTCAGGGCTTTCTTAATTGCTTAAATCAATCAATAGATAACAATTACTGTATTTAGCAATTCTAAGACTGCTATATAATTCTTATAATGATATTTACGGTGGCCCGCTGAGTAATTCTTAGTAAAGGCCCGTCCTATATCAGATGAAATGTAGTTTCTGGTAACAGTTACTGAAAGAAATGCTGGTGCGTTCAATAGCATTGGCTATAGCCAATTCTGTAAGTTTTATTGCGTAATATATCTTCAACGCATATGAGCGATGCAATTTTAATAATAGTAGACTATACATAAATGCAAACTAGATTTTAATAATTTAATTAAAAATAATAAGAACCGAACAAATCATAGAGGAACCATCTACGCATATTAATCATATGTAGAATATTATCGACAGAATTTCTGGTAGGAACCACCCAAGATATTAGGGATTAATTGTTTTTATTGATTTTACTATTCCCGTATCACAAAAATGCAATATGTTTATTGCTAAGTTAATCAATAATTAATATGAGGATAATTCATTTTGTCAGGCTGTAAAATAATTCACTCTACGCTAATCACTAACTGAACCTCGAGGTAATATAAGTAAATGATTTAAAATCTATATAGCCGTATAATATTAATCGATATATTTAATAAATTATAACTTAACTCTGTAGAGCTTGGATACAAACGTACTGTACTGAATATGCAATTCACAATACTTATAACCGTCATCGACTGAAGGGCAGAGATAAAACATCAATAGCCAATCAATTGCTTTACATTAACATATATTGAAAGCTACCCCGGGGCGCTCTATCATCAATTTACCATGTTGAAAATATTCTTCTTTAGAACATGCTAGGAAATTTATAGTACACATATGCTTTGTTCTACGCCTGGGTGAAGTTAGGAATAAAATATTTTCTCGTAGTATTATTTTATCCTCTTATTAAAATATTAAACGTAATAGTATTGGATGCGAAAACTCCTAGATTATCCAATTTACATTTGCAATCAAAGTTTTTAATACTTTTCACGGCTGAACGAGTTAGTTAACCAATATTAAGGGTCGTATATTCGTTATTGATTCCGCTGTGACTGCTTTAATTCGTATAAGCTTGCTATGGCGTTTATAGAGTTTATAAGTCCTACCATCCAGAACGGAGGGGTAGTGGCATTCGAGCTGATCTTACCAGTATATATCCCATAAAAGGTTATCTTACGGATTTGTGCAATTCTTACAACTCGCCTTATTTATCCTCGAGCTATAGCATGCGAATATCTATTTTTATACACACAGTAAGTTTAAACTATAGCACGATGCACCAATCACTGCTATCGATTAACTCTTTCAGAAAGATATACTTACTGTTGCAATTCACTATTACTCTATCGTTGGTATGTACTACATTATTAGTATTTATACTCAAGTTTTGCTGCTATCACAATTTAGGGTGTTATCTCTTCTGAAACTGAATCTTTAATGTATAGAAAATGTAGTACATATGTTCGCTATCAAAAATACTCTTCGTTAAAGAAACATCCCGCAATTAATCTATCGGTACCGCTAATCTCAGTTCTTAGCAAAATATTGATAAAACACTAACTGAGCAGTCCCTTTTAGCAAAGACTACTGCAAGTTTGAATTTATTCCATACGTCAGACCTTAGGGATTTAATTGAAATAAACGGTTCAACGATAGGAATCCAGAATAATGTATGAATACCTAAGATTATAATCCATTTATTATAAAATTTAAGTTTTTCGTTCTTTTATATTTATACCGGACTACTTTGAGCTTATTAGAAAGTAATAGGTACATATAATACAGTTACATGCAACTGTGATTGTGCGTAATCAAAAGATTAGCGATAATTTAATGAGTTCATTTAGCAATTAAACGCGTGAATGCAACATTTACGTTTTAAAAATACTAATTTTATTAAATTAGCATCTGATGGTGCTAAAACATCTCCATTGTACTGGATACTACAAAAATAAGCATCATTACAGTTACTTAAAAGTAATTTAAGGATTTACGTACCAGCTTTGCTATTCACTCACTTCTTTAAATTTAACATTGGGCAATTTACATGAACTAAAATGTTGTACTATATACCAATGGGTAATACAGAAATTTCAGTACATAGATTTCTCCGTATTTTATTATCAAATGTATAATTGACATTCATGACTTTCTTGAAGTCCTAGGTTATAGCATGCGTATGTCCCTAGCTCAGTAATGTAACAGCAAGACTTTTCTTAGATTGGATGATGCCTTTAACGTGATATTAGTGATGAAGTGCGCCTTCAATAGCTGTCAATTAAGAAACGAAAGCGCAAACGCACTGTATAAATTATACTTGATACGCGTATTTATATTGAACCAGTTCATAATGAAGATAATCATATGCGCAGCACGCATATTGAATCTTTAAGAAGAAGAATGATTTAGATGAAAAATCTATTACAGTTTATTGATAATAAATCTATAATTTGATAGGATTTCTCTAGGATATGTGCTTCATATTTGTCACCTATGCAATTAAGGACGACGTTATCACATTTTATGTCTATAACAATTCATACTACTCATGGTTCCTTTCATGCCGATAATCAATCTACCAGTCTACTTATAGTACGGTCTTATTCTCAAACTTTAAAAGTTTTGAGATATTAATTGACGCATATTTTAGTAAATGATATTTTCAATAATTGGGTATAGTATCGATTAGTATTTAAAATAATGATCATCTATTAAATGTTCAAACTAATTACGAATTATGAATTGCTAAAAACAGTATAAGAAATTTGGTGATAATATAGTTTATTCGTCTTTTAAACCGATTTAGTATTATTCTACTCCTAACAAAGTTGCTGTTCAATCACTCGAAGCTAATATAAGATATACCATACCAAAATTAATTAAAACACTCGCAATACCAATAGAAAAGGCTATTCGAAGCTGGGATTAAGAATGAATAGCATTGCAACGACAATGAATAAAAATACTAGTGAAGTCCATAATAGATAAAGCAGAAGATCGAAATAAGAAAGTTTAAGGTTAGACTTTAATGATAGTAAATCCTCTACTATCCAGACCACAACAATAATCACAACATCAGTAGCACACACTAACAGCAACAGTTAAATAAATAACAATATCAAGGCTAAAGAGGATAGAAACCTCGAAATGACATAAACTTTACTAAGAACTTCACTCATCAAGGTTCTATCCTCAATAAATATTAGTAGTCCTACCTACTTACTACTTTCCTAATTTTTTAAAACTACAATTATGTAATTCGTGGAATCAAGATATTGTTAAAGCTGTATAAAATACTTTATTCCATTCTGTTGTAAAAACGTTTGCAGGTTGTACCGGAATAATGAAATTCCTAATGAATTAAGTATAACAGAATAAATAAATGAAACATTTTCGATATTTTCTTCGAATATGAATAGGTTAAATGTCACAAATTATTTTAAAACGCCTGGAATAGCTTTCTAAACTTTAAGCTAGTGTCATTGAATATGGAATGCTTATCACAGAGCTACTCACATGTACGAGGTTGTCTCCCTCTATGTATCTGATAGTATAAGCTGGGCTCTTTTTAGTTCCCGCCATAGTGTTGGTCAATTTGGTTCCATCAAATGTCATAGTACCCTAGCAAATTAGAAAATTACTCTTATTCTTTCGGAACTTAATAAAGACTTTAGCGATCATTGAAGACGCCTTCGAAATACAGTTTACAAATGCTTATAGGAAGCCCTTTATGGACCAATTTATGTTAACTTTCAAATATTATAATACATGATTTCTAAAGTCAGCTAGTACCACTTTAGAAATTTTAAGGTGCATCAATTCCATCTAATCTTACAAATAGAGATGAATGTGGTATATTTTATTATTCTTGTATGAACAGATATGCATATACTTAAGCATTCACAAAGGATATCGTATTTGGTATTAATGACATAACATCGTGTACAGTTATTATCATTTTAAGTCAGTTTAAATTGCAGAGTAATAGAATAGACCGATATCGAATTATGCAGTTACGATACTTCGAAGAACTCTCAAATTGTCTTACAATGTAGTAACACTCGCATAGTCTAGTACTGGAATAGCACATTAGTAAATGTGTATTTGTACATACTTATGCTACTAAATAATCTATGCGTTATTAACAGAAATAAATTATGCATTGGAGTGGTTTGTCTTAATACAAGCTAATTAACAAAAAAGTTCCGCAAACAAACTTTAATCAGAAATAATATAATATTCCTAATGCTTAAAATTTAGAGTATATCACGTATTAAAGAAGGAGATGAATGCTGCACTGTTAAAAGTATGGTCTAGGAGCATCTCGTTACACTTAATAATTTTAATGGTATTATACACCGAGTACTTTCTAATGATCATGAATAGTAACTCGAATGATTCAGATACTGTTGTAAAAATGCCGTAGTGCATTTGAAAACCGTAACAAATGGTATTATTGAGAAACTAGAAATTGTTTTAATCTCCAGTAATTATATAATTTAACTTGTTGAAATGCGATATATATTTCCGATTGGCATTACGTATGAAGATAGAACAGCCTCCCACGATCGAAATTTGTTCGAATATTGGGCTTAGCATACATTTATAGTAGAGATATAATGGATAAATATAAAAAAATCTCTAAATAGTAATTGCTATTAATTAATTAAATCTTTATAGGTATGTCATACACTCATTAAAATAGAAATGTAGATACTTTACCAATAACATTAGCATTAATTATATCATATCAAGTATTACAATATAAAGATCCGAAATCATCCGTTATTATAATGTACTAAAAACTTTTACCTTCACTTTCTCGCCTTCCAAGGTTTCTTCATCAATCGCTTCATCAATTACATAAGTATCTTCCTTGGTAAGTACACGTGACCAAATTTTAATAGCGACCTTATTACCATCTAGGCATTTAATGGTTTGCTCAATGTGGGAGGTCCGTTTGGCTAGTTGCCTCTTAATAGCGCCAACACCTATAGACATTAAATTGGTTCTTTAGCTACAGCTATTCTAAAATTGTATCGTAATCTTAACGTTACTACATAGGATTTGACTGATTGATATCGATGCTCACGTTACAGTCTACTTTCTTATAGAAAATATACCTATTATAGTTATCAATTAAATTTAGCCTACAGATTCATAATTTAGCTTTGTGTCTTTGTTTAAGCGCGTCGTAAAGTATATGACGTAAGATCGTAATACCATCGAAATCTGAGAAGCAGGCTGATGAATCTTACAGAAAAAGCTTAACGAAAGCATACTAAAAATTTTTCATAAAAACGAGAAATTTAAAAATTACAGGCTATGATAGATATACTCCGATAATAGAATTATTGAATTTTCATTCTTTTACTCCTAAGTAATTTTTTCCTTTTTTTGTAATTAAAGCTATAGAAATATCGCAATATACTTGCATATTTAACGGTCCTTAAACAGTTAGACGTTAACTTAATTTTCTATCTGAAATTAAAGTCTAAGAAAGTATGTTTACGGCTATGTTAGTGGGAAGAAAAGTGGGCATGAAGGTAGCATCGATTTAACTAAAAGAGAGCAAATGTTAATTCTGATACGTTCAAAGAAAAATTTACAGCTTCTTCAAGGGTTACTGGAAGATCGAATCGTCTTTTTAGCATAGATTCGAAGTTGACAATGAATTCTAATAATTGCAGGGTTTTATAACAGCAGTAGTATTATAAAAGCGAATGAAAAATTTTTTATTTTGACTACACTTCCTGATTCTTTCGATATCAATAAAAGCATGGTCTTAGTCCTAAAGGTAAAATTTATGATAATATATTGTCCTTTTAGTGAGAAAAAATTGAATCTCTTTTGACTCATTAAGGTAATGATTTTCCATCATGCAGGGTTACTGGATATAGCATATAGACAAACCTGCAGCTTTCAAGTATTCTTCAAAATTTTCACTATGGTCAAGTTTCCACTTGCCGCATATGGGATTATCGCTACTGAAGGTCGCCATTTTTTCACATTCGAGACGAACACCCTAGCTCTTCCAAGGAGAATGCACGATCCAGTCACATATGTTTCGTTTATATACTATCTTGCATATCGCATATGGCGTTTAATATGCGCCTTTGCTTTATTCTACATTTTTGTCTTTACTTTATGCAGTACATTAACAGTACTTTGTATACGTACATACTGATATTTTAAGCACTATTAAGCTAAACAAGAGATACGTATATCCGTTTACTTAATAACGGTATCTGTAGGCAGACGCGCATACTTTAGCACAATCATCATTAAGGTCATGTTTGCCTAGAAGGAATTACCCGTAGTATTGGAATTACCGTATAAATAACCTCCTGGATCAGAGGTATCACTTTGAATTCTAAAGGTAATTTAACCATAGATTTCGTCATTGAATAATGAAATCTTATTAATTTTCGAAATGCTTTATGAACTGCAATCGAAATAAGATTACGTAGCAACTTTTTGGTTATTGCTTTAACTTCAACGGTAAGGCTCATACCGTACTGTATGGAACCTATAGAAACTTAAAAAATCCTTGAAAAGTTCTGAGGAAATTCAGGCCACAAATTTTTTTCGGGTAGCTACTCCGTAATTGGCAAATAATTAGCATATAATAATTCCAGTAAAATAATTCATATTTGTAATATGTGTTATATGTACAATATCATATTGCTACAATGCGTTCACTTTATTTTAAACCAGTAAAAGGAATATCAGGAAAACAATTACCGGAACCAATATATTAATAGTACGCAATCAAAAGGAAGTTTAAAGACTGACGTAGTAATGGTGTTGTATCTGAGATTACGAGTGTAATACATGTGGCTGTTGTGTACATAACATTTTCATTAATATCTCACTTGAGAAGATTTGTGTAATTCAATTGACAAAATATAAATATTGTAACATATGCTCATATCGTATAACCTCCCAGTTACTGAAGATTGTTACTAGCTATAATTCAACTTTAAAGGAATTTGAAAGTGATTTAGCAAACAAGTCAATTATTCAACACGGAAATAAATCGAACCTATATTACCTATAAACGTAGCTTTAACGTTCTACTAGATCCGCTTTGGCTATTGTACAGTATATTTGTTTATGGTATCAATACTTAATTTTATATACACAATGCCAATTACTAATCAGCAGCGATAGGTAATATTATATCAATTAATTACAGACTTACTAATTTCATTTGGCAGGCGCATTCCTCTGGAATATCTAGATTTACAAAGCACAGCTTACTAATTTTAGGAGTGATGACATCGTAGAACGAATCTAACAATTATCATCCTTAAAGTCTTGTTACTAAGAATTGGCAATTATTTCACTATCCTACAGAAAAAATTTTGATATTTCATTCTTGCAATAACTCGAAAGTTATCTTTGTGCAATTGCGCTGTCAAAGTAGTAAATTAGACAAAATCATTTATTTTTGTTTTTACAGTGATGGTACACTGTGCCGGATAAAATGCCGTACTTAGATTATAAGTGGAGTTTACACTCTGCCATTTCTGACTATTTTGATTATGTGCCTAACGTTTGACTTCAGTAATATGCCGCATGCGGCGTTAGAGTTAAAATGTTTAAAGCACAATACATTTAGTTCTATATTTATAAATCTATTAGATATAAGCTATGAATATTAACTCTTCCTTAGTTCTACTCTTTAAAAGTAGAAATTCACTAGTTTATTTTTATACTCGAAATCCTGTAAGCATTCTTAGTCTAAATCACTTATAAGATGTCTCATTTATGGTCAGGTATCATAGAATGAACATAGTAATCGTAATATCTTTCTAATGTAATAGAGATAAAAGCTATTTTAAATTATAGCGTACATGATGCTTTTTTATATCTAACTAAATTTAAAGATATAAAATATCTTTAGATTTACATAAGCAGCAATAAATCTAGTGATCTAATTAAGGAAATCTTAACCTTTCATACAAAGTAGAAATCTTTAATTAAAAGTTAATTATTCGATAAAGTTTATTCATATAACTGTAAGAACGCTAATTGTTCATGCACAATAGCCTCACTTAAGATTAATAGATCCTTAAAATAAATGCGTCTCACAGTAACTATCTTTGTCAAATACTATTTTCTAAAAAGGCTTTTATTACAAGGTTTTAGGAATAGTAGAGAAATAATTAATCACTAGAAGAATCTAGTCTAAAATCTAAAGTATTCCGAGCTCAAAGCGAAGTGAAGTCGCTTCTCCTCGGTGAGCTCATCTCTGCAGTTCTTATAAATATTTCGTCAAATCCATTTATGACAACTTGATTAATCTACAATCAGACATGAGTCATCAAACAAAATACTTTTCTCTAACAGCACATCATTATTTTCTACGATCTAAATCATTCTACTTAAGATGTCACTACTCTTCTATTAACGTCTAGGCCCTTTCTCCGAAGGGCATCTTAGCAACTACAGTGTTTCTAGCTACGTAAATCTTGTACCATAATTAGTCGACTGGCTGCTATTAGTCAACAACAATTTCTAATATAGTAGTCAGTAATCACCTAATATTAGCTTCACGGTAATATCTATTCAAGGCAACCTAATTATATCAAATATAGCTATCCGTATAATCACGTATGGGTGCGCGACTACAATCCTCTAAAATCAAACTTTAAAAATTTCATATCATCACATAATATGAAGAGCGATACAGCACTTATAATTTCACTAAGCTAGTAAACCAATTGCAAAACACAGTTATTTTTTAGAAGCACTAGCTTAACGTCCTGTCACTTCGTGACAGAGATACTGTGCCACGATTTCAGTATATGTGATGACTTCTAATTACAAGTGATGGCGTTAAATGGAATGACTATGATATCTAACTAGATAATAAGCCATTAAAGGTGTCAAGGAAGTAAATGGTTGTGCATATGAAACTAAACTTTGTGAATTCATTTTTAGCGTTTATTGTCAACGATATAAACAGTAATATAGCATTAGCAGCTATTAGAGAGCTGGCGAATTCTAGCTAAAGAGCAGCTAGATATAAGTATAGATATCTATAGCTAAACATACGCATTGGTCGACAGTCAACAAATATACATATGTATAGCAATTCCCGTTTACTTAGTTGTACGCAGCAGTTAAATTGTACTCTACGTAATTCTACAATCTATTGTGAATAGATTTAGCGACCATAAGTTAGAAAAAAATAGTTTCCCGCTAATTTTAAACGGGGATAAAATGTTAGTAATCTAATAATTTTACTTTTCACCCACCTTGTACATAATGTAACATCACGCGATTATATTCTCATACGATAACGTAAATTTAAAATAATTGCCTTAATATAAAAAATGTAATTGAAGTCTCTTTAAATTTTTGAAATTATAGTTCTATATTAACGGAATGAAAGTTAAAATTATAATCTCCAATGCTTAATTATTTAGTCAATAACTAATGTACTCTAGCGTATATAAATACGCGTACTCAGTTCAATTTTCTGCTGTTTACTGTTCAAATATGTAGGTATTTAGTACACATAATTCTAGAATGAATTTTAAGCTATTTTTAACTTGTTACATACGATAGCCGGCTTTTACAGTAGTGTAAAACTGATAATTTTCTATCCATTACCGATCGCTATACTATAGGAGCCTTTAAGGCAGCAATGTAAACGGTGATCAAATGAAATGCTTTCATTATCGCTCGATCGAATAGAATTAATGTATATGCTTTGGCATGCAGCAATTCATTTACTGATTATTCTTATCTGTAATAAATTAATCTTCGTCCCATGAACAAACAGAATAGTAGATGTCATAATTCGTCTTAGGCATAACTTTAAAATACTGTAAATCGGATGCCGAGGAAATATTATAATCACTTGTTAAGTATGAACTGATACTTAAAAGGATATCAATTATAGCATGTAAACATTATTAATATCCATCAACATTTCCTGGTAGCAGTTGGTTACATTTCAACTTGTAAGTAGTCTAATCGTTAAGGGGATCCAGTATATTTAGTCGGACCGTGGTGCGTGACGTCTGTTTAGGGTGGCAGATACAATACGTTATCTGGCTTTTAATCAGTCATTAAACTGATTTATCTGTATCGAATTATAATGCTGCCTAATAGTATGTAGTATCTATAATTGAATACGATAAAAGAATTTAGTAGCATTATCAAATTAGTTCGGTTCTTCAGTGTAGATGTATAAGCTAAGAATTTGCCAGGTTTAAAGCCAGCCTAATTTTGTAGTACGAGTAAAAGATTTACCAGTAGAAAATTTGCTACGGGTCTCCTATTTAACCCTTAAGTAGAAATGCTTTGTGGGAACGTTATTAACGACATATTCCTATTGTTCAAAGGATTAAGGTTATTACTTAATAACCGATATCAGGTGATAAAGAATCATAGAACTAAATTTAATCGCATCTCTGTAAGTAACTTCTTACATGTATCATATATCCGTCATCGAGGTATCTGACATCATGCTGCGGCTGTCGCGATTCTGTACATCGAATAAAGAGTTTCTCTTCTTCCCAACTCATAATACTCTACATATGCAAAAAATGTCAAAGGCTACATTCAAAACATAGTATTCGTGATCCACTAATACACATACTTACAAAACTAAGCATTAATGATTTAAAGTTGGTAACTAAATATGTAACATGGTATTTATGAGAGGTATACTGAAAGGAAAGAAGAATTGTTATAGTAAATTCTTATCAAAAATATCGTTTCTGATAGTTGAATTCCAGTAGTGGTAAGTTTATTAATAATAAGTATAGGATTTTTAATGTACTACAGTATCGTTTGAAAATATACCAATATAATGGAAAAGTACTCTATCTCAAATGTTCGCGTGTAATTTGATTTCTGTTTTAAATTTTTATTGAATTGTTTTACTTTTACAGACAATCTTTTGCCATAACTCATTCTTAATATGTGAAGTTTAAAACTTAGCCGGATTATAGTATAGGCAAAGTTAAAATTACTGCTTTGAAAGAAATCCAAATTACCGGCAAGTGATCGGTTTTTACTAAACCTTCGTATTTTACCTTGACTCTTTCGCCAACCAAAGTATTCTCAGATAGTTCTTGATCAAGTTTATAAGTGGTCTGTTTTGTAAGAACGGGTGACCAAATTTTACATACAAATGTTTGCAAATCAATTTGGCGGATTTCTTCTTGGATGTTAGTTGTCACCATAGCCAAGTGTCGCTTAACTGAGTTTACCCCTAAAATATTAGAGGAGTAGAAATGAACTTTACTGCTACATGAAGTGATATAATTATCTGGAAAAGATATGCAATATTAATTAATATAGCGAAATGCAAATGACACTTCGGTATTTTATTGTTTCCTGCGTATACCTAACTGTTTCAAATAACAATCATAGTTCTCCGTATGATCTAATTTCCAGGTCCCAACAAGCGGACATTGCGTGTGTGATTTCATAGCTGATAAAGTTAGAAATAAATCTTTCGGGGAAATCTGACGTTTTGATTAAAAACTGTTTTATATTTTTATTCGATTTAAAAAGGGTATTCCTGTACTTGGTTAATATTTAGTAATCTATACATTAATGCATCCCACATTTTTGTATTCCATAGACTAATTATGAACATATGCCAATAAAATGATTTGTTAACAATGTTTACATTATTTTTTTATCTTTTTCCACTTTATAAAAAATGGGTTAGACATATACTGTCTCTCTCTATATATAATATCAGTGCGAACAGGGAAAGTATAATTTTTATCATTGATGCCTATTTTAATAGTGTAAATTTATCGGTTACTGTAACGTAAACACAGATGATTTCATCAATCAATCAAAGGCTTGTTGCAAGGTAGTCGTTAGTCAATGTCAAAGTTAAATTTTAGAAGCTGTATCCAAATATTGTAGATTCCTTTTTATTTAATTGGGATTATAACTAAATACTGGTAGATATCTTCTAGTTATTTCGATACCTCGATGTTCGAAATAAGATTAAATCAATTTTCACATACTCACGGTTTTAACATTAAAAGCCTGTCAGATGCCATTCTCGTACACATTTGTATGGTATTCCCAAAATCATTAGTATAGCAGGCTATAATTATATTTTCACGACGATTTCCTGAAGGCCATTACGGAAGGCGAAACTGAAGTGCATATTACAGTATATGTGATACATGATATATTAATTTTAAAGATGTCATCTTGATATCATGTACGGCATGGCACTTTGGCACCATAGACTAGTGATGATACTTATAGTATGTTGCATCATCACATAATATACTATTCACTAAATATTTTTATTTAACAAGGAAAAGCTCACTTTTTACCAATCATCTTTTATTGTCAGATAAATGCGACTGTAACAGTATCATATAGCAGCTGGCTTTATTATCATACTTGTAAAAATCTTGAAACTTCTTTATAGCTGCAGATACCACTCAACTTAACTACGCGATTCAGCTTTCAAGAAATAATTCGTAATAGCTGCACTCAATGCGAATAGGATTGTTAACCTTTGTATGGCGAAACATTTGAAAAATGAGCATACTATTAGAAAAGTTATAAATGATGAGCAAAGCAGATTCCTCGAATTTGATCCTAAACATGTTACATTTTTACTAGTGAACATTACATTATGCGAAATCTTCTACTGTTACCGGATATTGGTCAATTTACAACTTACAGCAATTTCAAAAAGGCTAGTTACTGCCCTTCGAATGTAAAATATGATTTTGATTAAAAATTTTTCCTATTGATAATACTACTAAAACCAATATATCCGTATATAATGAATTCTTATGAGCTCTTATAGAATCTTCGGCACGTCACATCAGCAACAGTTAGAGTCTACGAAAACCAGATAATAGTTGAAGCATTTCATTAACCGCTTTTATAGTACTGTATAGAACTTTCCTTCGTTCTAAAATTCATAATCTAATCAAGTAACATAGTTGTAGAGTTTATTTAAGACTTACATTGACCATCATGCCATTTTCTACATGTCTCGTATTGGTTAGTGGTTGTTTGCATTCAGTTGATTCTGCTACTAACTTATCACCTTCCCATCTTATGGTAGTCTACGTAAATATTTTTAGTGAAAAATTTTACTGTTAATAAAAGATTCGAATAAATATCTGCAGTTGAGATGTAGACTATGATGAAATTTTTTTAAATGAGATTAAAATTTAATACATAATTTCTGACTGTATCGTAAGGCTTAAATTAAAAATTAAAGAAAGAATTATTTATCTACAATTTTAATAAGATCAGCGTTGTCTACAGCACATCTTATTGAAATACTAATATATAGCAACAAAACGCTATAGCTAATACAGCCAAAACTCGGAAATTATCCTAATAAATTTAATAAAACTTTAGTCATTGGGGTACTTTAACAGCAGGTATAACAGATGTTAAAGATTAAGAGCATAATTAAATACAGTACCTTCACTTTTTCTCCATGCAAAGTCGTCTCCTCGACTGGTTGACCAACGATGAATGTAGTATCTTTTGTAGTTACTGGAGAGGTCATAACAATTCTAATGTTGTCGCCATCGATAGTAATGGTTTGCACTACATTCGTGGTTGCTTTAGCAAGCTTGCGTTTGACGAAGTTAACGCCTAGAAGCATATCACATACAAACAATAAACAATTTTGAATAAAAATTCTGAAAACTTACTTATACTAAATTATAAACGTACAAAGTATCGTGCATGACGACATACGCATAGTGATATCTTGTTTAACATTAACTCGCAGTTCATACTTGCAGTTAGTTGAAATATTATTTTTTACAACGACACCGTAATTTTATTGAACAGACTGGATCTTTTTATGAGTAATTTTACCAGTAATTCTGGAATGTCGATCTTTTAACTATTAATAACATTAAGACGCTAAACTTCTGCACTACAGAAAAATATACGAGTATTGCATAAATAACAATGTTGCGGCTATATTGCTGAAACTTCTGATCTGTAGACTAAGAACAGTCTGAACGAAATGCTTAAAGGTGATTCAATGAGTAATCTGTTACAATGTTTGCTGTTACAGCACTGATAAAGACTTATGCAGCAGTTTGGTTCAAGCATTATTATCATTTCTCAATTTAATCTCGTTGTAGTATCAACAAAATGATGTTTATATCGTTGTAATTAAGAATCATCAGCAATAATTTTTGAACGTGGCATTTTGTTACAGTCCATAGAATCGTAAAGAGCGAGATTTAAACTAGTTTAAGATCATTTGAAAGATCTGCTTTTTAAATACTTATATTCACTTGCCCAATTTCACCATGTATTCTTCAAAGTTTTCACTATGATCCAATTTCCATTTGCGTGCGAGTTCGTTTTCCATTTTAGAAAGATAGCTGCAAAAACTGAAACATCAGGCGAAAAAATCAGCATTAGCGAGATAACTTTTATATACTTGATAATTAATTAATTTTAATTGCAGTAATTATATAATTCGACGATAAATGTTGTCAGCAAACATTATTGCAGCAAATAATTTTATCCACCTTTACTTTAGTTCTAATCTGAAAAGGAATGCTACGCGTTTAATAGAGTTTAGTCGTAAACTTGTCAATTTTTAGCGCTTACTCCAAAAATTGTCTGGTGAGATAAAAATTGTTTTGGAGCTTTTGGAATGTTATATTCAGAAAATGCCTTACTGAACCCGAACAGACGCAATCTGATGAGACATGAACTCATCCATTATTCTGCAACGGAATCGCACAATAAATATTGACTCGTGCGTATGTACCTTTACATTGTATTTTTAAAGAAGGTTAAATATGCATACCGCCTTTTATCTTAATGTGATAACTAACACTGATGAATGTAAGGAGCAAAGTCCATATTCACGTATAAAATCGATTCTTGAAGTACAATGTTTGAGACAAAGATATCAGAAATAGACTGCATTAACTTACCTCTTGCAGATGCTACAGGTTGTATCTAGTGACAGTGACCTCGAATATAACACATATTGGCTTTTACACTTTAATTAAATTGGCTGTTGATGTATGTTACAATTGAAAGGGTATATAGAAAACATGTATTTTATTATCGTACCTTCGTCATTGACAGTAGCTACAATATTACAAGATATCTGGAGTTGCTACAGAAATGTTGCCTACAATTTATGCCGGTAGCCTCTTAATAAATAGATTTTGGTATGCGGTGGAGTTTGTCAGCTTGATTACCTGTTTGCTCTAGTCATACTAGAGCTAGTTTTTAAAAGAAAATAAATGATTCACCCTAGTTGTGTCAGTATACACCTATAGTTTCTCCAATCTATTAGCGATTATTCTGTTGTTGTTTTGCTATGAATATTGGGTTGATATGACTTGAGCTATCATCCTTTGCAAGGGCAATAGATTTCTCATTAATCATAGGTACATACGAGGACATTGATAAAGGTGATATAGTTCTTCGAAAACTTAATTCCTTGATAAAGTTAAAATCTGATATGATATATACGAAGTTTTTAGTACGGACTTATTGAAGCTACATGGAGAATTAAGGATATTGCAATCAGTAACATACGAATATTGTACGTTGCAAAGATTTTAAGCATCACACATAAGGATTGGACTAGTATCACGATGCATCATTAAGTAAATACTTATATGTTAATCATTATTTGCGATGGCTTCAGAATATATGTAAATTTTATATAGTGGAATTAGGAGTATACAATTTTAGTTTTTTAACACATCCCTCCTCCTACTCATAATTTTAGTTGGCTTAATTATAATTTTATTTTACCTTTGGCTACTACACTGCAATCAGTGTAATGAGTCTTAAGAGTCATGAGATCTAATGATATTTGATTTGTTATTAAAGAGACAGTGTATCAGCCTAGGCAGATTGTAATAGATTCACTGAACGGTTGTTGAAGTGTATATTCTTAGCTTCGAAGCACTCAATTTTTTTTAAGTGAAGCCAAATTTTTTAATCTATTGTAATGGATTATATGAATTCACAGTCGTGTATAGTATATCGAATTGCCTACTATGAAAGGATAATTAGTTTGCTGAAATTACAGTAATTCCATATTATCATACACATTTATAACCTCGCTTACTAATTTTACTGACTTTGCCAGCCAATTACGCACGTGAAACAAGGTATCATAACTAATATATTTGTATACACGTGCATTCATACGCATATGTAAATAGGGACTATTACAATCAGAACGATTGGGTATCTCACAATATTTCAACTCTTTGTTTGTAAAGCCGCAGAATGATCGTCCTCTAGATTCTTTACAGAGTAACATCTGAACTTTGGTTAATTAAATTTGGAAATCTTGACAATTAAGAGTACATTAATATGCACATATATTTAAAGGAGAACAATTCTGTTTGGCTCGTCCTTGTAATTTTTTAAATATTTACTAATAAAAAAAGTAGTACGCCTATTAATTATATTAATTATAATTTATTACCGCCTATAATATATCTCCTAAACAAAATTTGTACAACTACTCTTTATACTTTACAAGTACAGTACTTGGTACTACCGTATATCAAATAATCTCCTTTACACGCTATCAACCTTTAAATCTTCCAAAGTTTAAGTTTCATTCTGTGATCATTTCATTTATTAGTGGGTGTGTAACATAAATCATATTGCATAGGAGTACAGTACTATACACACGTATTTACCTATCCTATCGTCAAACAGCGTAATATTTCGTATTTCGTATTTACGCTATCATAACAGTTACGCCAACTCGAACCGATCTGAGCAGTGAAATTTGACACATTGTGAAAGAAAGCATTGCCCATGAATGGAATCTGTTGGTCCAATACTAAGTTATGACGCGACCGTAATAATTACAACAGATGCGGCATCAAACTGGTTGAGTTCGAGCACATTTACATCTACAACAATCGCATACATACGCGTACGAGGGAAAACAAGTGGTTTTCTAAAATGCTATATCCTATATTGGAGAGTTGGTCAATTAATTAATTTTAATTATTAAAGAGATTCTATAATATGCCAGTTATGATAAGTCTAAACTAATTCATATAGTCTATCAGTTGTAACAGCATGTTTTTAATATAAAAGTTTGTGTCTGAATGTATCGAATTTCCATCAGTTACACAATTTCAAAACATTACAATCAGCTTTATGTGTTCAAGACCCTAGTCTCAGAATAGCTAACAATATTATATTATTTTTTATACTTGGTAGATAAAATAGTCAGTTAAACTTAGTGACCTTACGCTGCTTAATGTGCGACTATCTGGAACTAATTTTTAAGTTTGTATACATGAAACACGCCATATGAGAGAGTATTTAAGTGCGCTTATTTCTCATATTAATGAAAATTACAATATGAAGATTAGCAAATTAATAACTTAAAGAGATTTATGATTAACTGGACGTGTACAATATCAAATTATGGTTACTGTATTTCTCTTTCAAAATATTTAGAACAACGATCTTCTTAAGACTATATGGACGATTGTATCACGACTGGTTTAAACAATCCTAATCGAGTCCAGAATATTGAATACTATTATGAAGTATACTCTACGTACACGTACAGAATGATTCACAATTCGCATCAGTACATTAATAGTAACATATCAAAAGTATCATAAATCTTTCCTTGTTAACCACTGAATCATATAAACATTTACAAGCTCATACGCTGAGTATTGTACAGTATAGAAAGTAATCTGTAATTAATAAATTCAAACTTAGTATCGTACGTCAATTATAGCTTTACTATCAATGCCTGCATTATACTGTAGGTATTCATAAACGATATTTATCTTTGTAAAATTCGTGCTTGATAGTAAGCAACATGCATTTAGTTTTATTTTATTAGACTACTCTTTCGATGATCGGTTGCGACGTTGAGGGAAAGTTGGCATCATCTCTGGTTCTATAGGTAATGGAGACTCCCGAAAGTACGAAAGCTTTAAAGTTTCATCAGCTGTTATTCGTCGACCTGGATCATACGTTAACAAACTATTAAGCAAGTTTAGGCCAGCAGCTGACAACCAAGAGAATTTGTGCTTTAAATTATTATATGGTTGCTGCCTTAAGATAATCTTTCCATATAGAGGCATGTCACGAATATCTTCCCAAATAGCCTCATTCGGAGTTCCAAGCATTTGACACATCAGATCTAACTGATCTTTTTCTGATTTACCTTTTAAAAATACATTATGATCAAATAATTCCGCTATAATGCATCCAACCGACCACATATCAACTGCTAGGGTATGTTTGGTACACCCTAACAATACTTCAGGAGCACGATACCATAGAGATACAATAGTGGGTGTCATTGGCTAAATGATAAAAACGCGTGCACGAAATTAATTTGGTTAATGCTAACAGAAATTATGCGGAATCGTAGGATCTGTTTGCAGAGATCAAATTATCACAAATCTCTCTGAACACTAGTAAAACAAATGTTAAATATTAACACTTACAGCAGCAGGAAGACCATAATTTCTGGCCAGTCCAAAATCAGCAACCTTAAGAATGCCTTTATCGGTCAATAATAGATTTGAAACCTTTAAATCTCTATGTATGACAAAATTATGATGCAGATATTGTACTCCATGAATTAATTGTAGCGATAAGCATTTGACCTAAAACATATCGATAATAGAGTTCATTATCAAGAATTAATAATAAACCAATCAAAGCGAGTATAAGCCAACCTGTGGTTCAGTGAAAGGAGCTTTCATGTTATCGTACAACAAACTACTCAGATCCTGTTCGCAGTACTCCATAACTAAAAAAATACTATCTAATTGTTTTCCCACAACAACATCTTTTAAATTTACAATGTTGATATGCTTTAAGTTGACAAGGAGCGTAATTTCTCTAAGACTGCTAACTGGAATTCCATCCCTCTCATTTTCCATTCGAATCTTTTTTATCGCCACAATCTCTTTAGAATCTAAGTCACGAGCTCGATAGACAACTCCGTAGCTACCTTCACCAATTCGGTTTAATTTATCGAATTCGGTTATATTTCGGCAATTACCATATATAGAGTGGTAAGGCAAGTCCACCATTTTAGGAGATTCGAAGGAAGTAAAGGATACAGTTGTAGAATCTTTCGAAGCCATTCTAATCAACCAGTTTACAGGTTTTGGAGTTATAATGCCGTACAGTACCTAGATTGTTCGTGTGATGAAATTATAAAGTAGCTTGCACGGGAAACACTAGCTCTAATCTGGAACAATAAAATATTGTGCATGGCAGAAAGTTTTCGATGATCTCTTTATACGATTACATTGTAGAGTAAAAAGTGCAAGTATATACAGTGCGTAAAATACAATATAACGAGCGTGGATCCGAGTGAATTCGAAATGAGTCGAGTAGTCTCTAGTTCGACTAGCTACTTCTTAAAAAGATATCCTTCAATCTCATTTTTGAATTTTACTACTGTACAGTACAGTATACGAGTATTCATGTATTACATATGGACTATGAAGAGGAATTCTAGTAGTCCATGTTACATACTGTACTGATATGGTACCGAAACTTTAGTAATTTATAGTAGAGTGAGTATGACAAAGTACTGCACTTTACGAATCTGTAAGAACTGCAAAAAATCTACTATACTGTACAGTGTACAGTGTACACTCAGTGTACAGGGCACAGTACTACGGCAAGCACTGACAGTACCACAGTATGTACTGTACAGTACAGTACATTAGTTCAGTTTTTTGAAACCTCTCTCCATTCTCATTACCAGAAGAAGACCTGGACTGATCTCCCTTGGAAGGACAGACATTTCCGGTCACATCTCGTCAAAATATTGTGCCAAACACTTCGTAATGCAGGCGGTCAATTCTGACTGATTCATTCTAAATTAAGTAATTGAATCTTATTGTCTGTTACTAAAAAATTCTGCCTAGAAACAGTTATGTAAGGTCGTAAATCAGCCATATATTAAAGGAGGAACATCTGCAATCTTTCTTGACATTGTGGATGTACGGGTAATACAGTACAGTATACTGTACTGTATATCAATTAATTAAAGAACATTCCACGCAATCACTCAGGATACGTAGTAGAGAAATCGCAGTACAAGAATGAAACACTTCTTCAGTATAACAAACGGAGTTCAACATTTACAGTCATACAGTACAGTACTACAATACAGAACTGCTATTGTACAGTATGAGTGTGAAGTACTGTACTGTACAGTACAGGGTACAGTACAACACAGAACTGCCACTGTACTGTACTGTACAGTACAGAAAAGAGCCAGAAGGATCGTACGGTACTGTACTGTACTGTACAGTACAGTACAGTACTGTATAGTTAAAACTTTACAGTACAGTACTGTACTGTACTGTAAAGCATTATACTGTAAGGCAATGTAGCGTAATAGCTCGTTTCCATTTCTAGCTGAATAAAACATGGCTCTGCCAAAAACCTATGGCAGCAAGCCACGAGCATTCCAGTTGACTGATGATGGAGAATATTATATGATTGGTTCGGAAGTTGGAACGTATTTACGATTATTTCGGGGTTCTTTGTACAAGAAATATCCGGGACTGTGGCGTCGCGTAGCAACTTTCGAAGAGAGGAAAAAGATTGGCTTCGGTATTTCGCGCTATTTTGACCCTTGCTAATCACTGTTCACTTTGTTTCTTTGTTCGCACTGTGCACAGCTAACATTACCATTACTGTACTAGGAAACTCGCTTATGCTACCACGGACTTTTCGATTTTACCAAAAATCTAAAAGTCTACGATACTACCAACTGTAGTAGCATTCTTTCTTTATATATACTATACAGTACACTGTACTTATGTTCTCTTTAATGTACATTGTACAGTATTGTACAGTACAGTGTTAGTGAGATAGGGATGCTAAAGTGTGTCCAGTAAATTGAGTTTTTTGTCATCGACTTTACAATCCTCTTAATCTTAAGATACTGTAAGTATAGGATACAACAGTAAATCAAATACAGCTATTAAGTGACGGTATCCGTGCATTAATTTTGATTTAAAGATGTAAGTTCTAGCAATATTGCTGTTACTCTACGAGTACTGTACTGTATGCATGCCACACTAGAATACAGTAGATGTTTACGTTCAAGGACTGCTGACAACACATATTTATGTACGGTATACTGTAGTCATTAGTAATAGATTAAATGTAACTCGATGGCACAGTAGATAGACTACCATGTCACAAACGCCGAAGTTTTAAATATGTATTTTTTGGATAGAAATGATTATTTTACTTGTTTCGCTGTATACTTGCATACTATCATTAAATATAGTGCTAGCCGTTATTGGCAATGACATAGTAAGCATTTACAGTGAAGACCTGAGATAGCTGCAACAGAAGTATGTTACAATAAATAAAGCAAATCCAGCACTTTACACAATAAGGTCCCATGCTAGACATTTTATTGATAGATATCGATGCACACTACAGTATACTGTAATTTAAAAGGTGCGACTTTAGTACGGTGCTGGATAAATGCCAACTGGAAATGTGCGCTCATTGGCCTAATTGCCACTGAAGTACTGTATGTTCCTAGTTATCTTTTGCTGAGTGGGAATCAGCCCTATGAGCGCAGGTTTCTTGTTATCATATAACCAGCACCAAGTAAGGGTAATAAGTAGGGATAGATAATTTTTCTTGATGTGCAGTGTAGTACTTATAGTATAGTATAGTATAGTACAGTACTGTACAATTGAAAGTAGAAAGGCGCAAAGTACAGATTTTACAATCGTATGCTTGATTACTTGTAAGTAGTTTTCGAAATCAATGATGCTTTGATGCTTGTCGATATTTGTAGCAGTTGAATAGGTTTCCTTTCATAAGATTTTTACTTATATTCGCCATCACAGATAGCATCTATCTTGTACCTGAAGTTACCTATGTCAAGAGATTGAATAAGATCTGAGAGTTGGATGTTAGATGTAGCTAATTACAAATGTTGAATACCTTAATTTCTTAAAGGCTAACTGTAAACTCAGGTGATAACTATACAGTTTATAGCACTATTTTATATGAATACTCACTATTATTTAAATGTTATACTCCGCCGCTACTGTACGCCTCCGGAAATTAGTTAGTAATTGTAGTGGTCTTAATCATTCTTTACTCAGCAGAAATTTGTCAGCATCAACATTCTAAACACTACCGTACATGACTGGTCCTAATTAATAATGATGCCATGTTTGGTCACTCATCGTACCACCGGCGTAATTAAAATATTCTTGCGCATACCATGCGCATACGAAGTGGCAGTACTTATTTTATGTCGTGAAATGTCATATACAGCGTTCTATACAACATTATTTATTATGCAACAAGTAAATAACTAGCTCTGCACGTCTGCTAATTGCAGTATCAGCTGCAAGACATACAGTATTTACTGCATGCTGCATATGATAAACCGTTTAGTAACTTCAGTTTTTCAAATTCCCTTGTAATGTTCTAATATTCCCATTGCTAGAAATTTTAAACACGTGAGTCTGTTGACGTGCTGAACAATAATTTTACTGGTTTTCTCATTTTGTTAATTGCTATTGGCTGTACGCTTATGTACAGTATACTATAAATGTTATAATTTGAATATAGCTGCTAATATGAAATTACTAGATCAAAGTACAATACATATGAGATCGTATACGAATAATTTAACTGAAATTATCCCTAGTGCCCAACAGCAATTATAATTATCATAGCAATATATTATGCTCAATACGCAATTTATAAGGTTCTATTTACCTGTACTCTGCACGACGTTAGCGGCACTCAGTTACCTGAGTGCAATATATGTCTTGATTTTCTGACACATTACTATACAGTACTAACTTAACTGTAAAAATAGTATAGATACCCGAACAATGCAATCCTAATGATTAGCTATCTTGGAGTTTGTATCATGAGATACCTATTTGTCGACATGGATTAACAATTCTTGATCTGATAAATTTCTCTTTGGTTTAATATTTGAACTAGATCACACTTTGGTTGCTACTAATGTAACATTGATAAAACAGACAGAAGTAGAAGATATCCTCGAGGGAAACGACGAAAAATTTAAAATGTCACCTACAGAATCAAATTCGACCGTAAATTCTGTTCCGCCGAAGCCAGCTCGTTCAAGTAGAAGTTCTACCACAGCCTGGACCCCTCAGCTACCTGCAACTTCACATTTGGATGCTGTAGCTTTATCGACCCCTATTATTCGACCCAGATCTACTGCTAGGAAAACCAAGAGCTTCCCAATCTTGTACGCATCGTTTGTTTTAGATGTAGAGAAAATTAATGACTTCATTAATTAATTATTCTTAGACTTATGACGCAACATAGGAGATCATTATTACCCATCTTTAACTATATTTGGTATATAAATAAATATTTATCTGTATAGAATTCCTATTTCTCTTTAATAGGTATACCGATTACTTCCCATCGTCTTTATTCGAAGCTGCTAATGACTCTGAAGATCTGGTACCAGTTAGGATAGATCTAGATGTTGAAGGGCAGCGACTGCGAGATTTCTTTGTTTGGAATAAAAATGGTAACTCGTTAAAGCTAACTTTTAGGTAAAGCGATTTCTTAATTTCATTCTTTTGCTACCATTGAAGAAAAACTTATTCAACCGGAGCAATTCGCCGAAGTTTTATGTGATGACCTGGAGCTACCTTCACCTGCCTTTGTTCCTGCCATTGCCACCTCGATTAAAAACCAATTAGAACAAAATTCAAATCTTCCTCTGGAAGATTATGCAACAGATCAAAGAGTAGTTATCAAAGTATGCATATTCTATTAATAATTATTTATAATGTAATACTTACTAGTATACGGTTATCAAGGATCTTGTTT
This sequence comes from Trichoplax adhaerens, assembly GCF_000150275.1. Taxonomy (NCBI): domain Eukaryota; kingdom Metazoa; phylum Placozoa; class Uniplacotomia; order Trichoplacea; family Trichoplacidae; genus Trichoplax; species Trichoplax adhaerens. The sequence goes on along the minus strand of NW_002060951.1, from coordinate 2,537,166 downwards.
GTAAGGTTACAAGCCGATATACTGTACATACTTATTCCTGCTGATCACGAATAAATACGTGTATTACAGTTAAATATCAACATTGGAAATGTATCTTTGGTGGACCAGTTCGAATGGGACATATCGAACTCTGATAATACGCCGGAAGAATTCGCATTAAATCTGTGTAAAGACCTTGGATTGGGCGGAGAATTTGTAACCGCTATCGCCTATAGCATTCGGGGGCAGGTAAGATTAATACAGCGTAGCACATGGCAGTATAGTCACAATTTAGATTATTTTGACTATTAATTCCTTCACTTTATGTGAACAATCGGATTAGATCGCTTGGCACATGAAGACTTACGCCTTCAGCGAAACTCAATTACCTCAACTAGAGTACGCTATTCGTCCGGTGACTGAAGTCGATCACTGGTCCCCGGTATTGGAAACACTCACAGATGCTGAGATGGAAAAGAAAATTCGTGATCAGGACAGGAATACTCGGTACATTTGGATATATTAGCTTAATAATTAATCTCAGTGAACAGTATCATGATAAAACGTTCATTCGGTTGTAGTATAGTACCGTTCAGGTTAAAAATTTTAATATATTCATATGCATAACAACTTTTAATAGACGAATGCGTCGGTTGGCACAAAGTGTTCCTCAGTGGCAATGAAGTTATAACACGATATCCAAACTGCTAGTGGAGGTTTCTTGATACCAAAGTTAATTAAAACACCATTTGATAATGTCAAATACTGTGGTGTACACTGGAAGACAACAAATATAGTAATTTATTGTTGAAGGTTACAATATGAAATTTTATGAATTTAGGTTTGCCCTATCGACAGCCGGTTTCTTAAATGAGTTTGTAAATGATGCAGTGTTCAGTAGGGAGATTATGCTATACAGGTCATTATATAGTAAGCAGGTACAGCATTGTACAAATCCGTAGTATTTATTAAACAAACGGAAATTTTTCTTGCTATCTATTACGCTTTTCGTGTTTTGTATTTATTTATATTCGAACAGTTGTAACCAACTTGCGATAATTATTTTGTACCATAAGTTGTTTAAAAGAAAGTCTCACCATGGAAGCCTACAGTTTTATAGTGAAAGATGAATTGGTGGATTTTTGAACAATGTAAAACTCGAATATATACCATTCAATGTGTATAATTGTAATTAGATAATTTTTCCTTTCTCCCTTGTACTTTGATGCTTATGTTGGACGGCTTGTTATGCTTACCATACCTCACATGGGTTTATTTTATGAATCCTTACTAGGGTATTAGTTCAATGTTTTATCGGTATAGTAATTATGTGCCCATAGACAAGTAGTCCGTACTGTAGACGGGCAACGGTTCTTCTGCACGGCACTTTTTTGCTGAATTTTAATAGTTACAAATAGTAGTTACCCGGATACCTGTATATCAGGATATTTAAATTTTTGCTTGAATCGTTGTACGTAAATCTGTATTATTGTACAATAATAGTTGCTACTGTTTTTTAGCTCTACCACAGAATTGTTACATTAATGTCACTATAAACTGTTATTGAGTTTAGATTAGCGTTAAAATTTTATTTCTTCCTAATATGTAAATGTTTACTGTGTAATGAATAAATTATAATATCATTTCGTATCACACATGTAAGTTTACAAATATTAAGTCTGTGTAGGATTAAACAACAAGGAGCAAAATAGAGATTGTTAGCTTTGTCTTACTATGCGGTAGTGCATTGCATCGGAGTTACATGCCACTCCGAACTTTGACGCTATACATTTGTTTTTAAAGTCATTATACTGTACTGTAGTAAGTAAGAATATTGGTAGATTTTTTATCCGTCAAATACTGTAATAGGATATAATAAAATTAGCATAATGTCAAAGTCAAAAATATACAATTTTTACCTAAACAAGGTAGCTACAGGCTACAGATTTCTATAATTAGAAACGATTCATAGGATTTCTGGGAGTTATATGAACATAGCGCTGATCACTACAATCGTAATCTACTACCATCAGATAAACGAATACCTGCGTACAGCGCTGCCGTTTACAACTGGCTAAAGTCACGCTTTTAACTTACTATTTTATCCTTCTGACGACATTAGTACACAAGATACAGACTTCGCGGGTATAATGTCTAATGCTCTGAATATTAGAATATCGACGCAATAAATTAAAAACATGACTTTAGCTAATTTTAAACGACCCTAGACTGTATAGACAAAATAGTAAGTAAGAGATTTTAGCGTGTTGTTAGGTTGCAAATTTATAAAATGCATACAATATACTCATACTCAAGAAAATTTAGATATTTACTTTGAATGGTAAATAAATGAAAATTATGCTGGGATATAACGGCTTATTTAATCATCATTGGATAAGTAGATATGTCCTTAGTCTGGTCTGTACATGTACATTGTAAATGTAACACACTTCATCAAGCTCAATTATGCCACAGTAAAGTTAATGTAACTTACAATGTATACAGTACAATGCTTTGTTAATTGTTAAACAAAATATTACCATAGCTACTAAAACATATGTACAAATAGAGCTGATAATAAGTCGCTTAATAGCTAATTATACTAAAGATTCTGATTGATCAAATAATGAAATATTTTACAACATCAACACTTTGGGCTATTACCATATTTTGTATAAATAAAACTTTTATTCTCTTGCAGCCAAATCAAGATATAGCCCATGTTATTAAAATAATTTTCATTATTTTAAATCAAAACTGTCTCTTACGAGCAGTAGAGATAAAATTTAATAGTACATTCTAGACATTATGAAGCGCTGTTATGAAAACATGCATACAGATCCGAAAGGTAAGATAAAACTGAGAACGTATTATATTATGTGGCAATATACCGATCGATATGTGGTTTACTTTTTAAAGTGTTATTATTTTAGCTGTTACAGTATAACAACGATATGATAATTCGATAAACAATAGCAAAAATTATTAAAAGCTGTCATAGTAAGAGGAACATCGATGCGATAACAAACTTGTTCTTAGACTAAAACGTTAGCATTCAAAGATCCTCGAATAGCCCCTGCACGATCACGAGATTTTCTGCTATCTTCATGAAACCCTTGGATCATTTGAGCTATACTTAGGACCGTTAAGGTTCGAACTACTTCATAATGTTCTTCGCCATGGATATTTTGATGAATATTTAGTGCAAATTGCAACAGTCGATGGCCATAGCTTGTTTCACCATTAAGTAAGTATGAATGGCCAATATCTGTTAACATTGTCGCTACATCAGCGGCATGATTAAATATTTCGTCGTTTGCCAAACCGAGTGCATTCTGGGGTTGAATGGATTGCATTAAGGATAGAGCACGTTCTAGTAAGTCACGACTGCGCTTATGTTCTCCTAAATTGCTACAAACGACACCTAGCGTAGATAGAGTAGTAGCAAGGTTTCGGACATGTTGTGGGTCCGGCATCTTTTTGGTGGGTAACGAATTGTAGATTGATAAAGCTTCTTCCAAAGTTGTTTTGCTATCATCCAATCTATTAAGGGAATTCAGAACTATTCCTAAAAGAGTTAAAGTGTGAGCAGTTTCGTAATGTTTATCTCCATGTATTTTCCTTTTTATAAGTAATGAATTTTTAAACATTTCAACGCTGCGTAAGTCCTCACTTAATACATCTGAATGAATCATAGCTACTATATCTAACAATTCTGAGAAATTCTTTAAATCGACCACCTGTAGATGTCTCATCAGATAAGCGAAATGTGGAAGAAGTAACTTACATGATTTACGATATACAATTTCCGAACGGCGATTTTTCGTGACAGTTATAGCAGATTTACCGATACGACGTAGCAGAGAATACTGTTGTGCTTTGCTATAAGGTGTGTGCAACATGTTCGATGCTGTTACTAATTTATGTATTAAATTAGTTTGATCAGTCACATTACGAAGTTCGTCATAATTAGATGGTTCTAATTTTAAATTGAATTGATCGCATAATCTTCCACGATACCCTTCTAGGCACGCAGTTTCATCAAATTTTTTAATTTGGCCAAACCACGAACTTTTACTTTCAACTCTTTGTTCAGATACATATAGTTTTTCCATTATTGGTATAGTCATTAGAAAATACCATTTTTGCATAACAGAGTGTATTACAGGATGAATAGATACCGTTTTAATGTCGCCATTTAAGTTACATGAGAGTAAAGGACACCGATAAATAGGACTACTGTCATCTTGAATCTCTTTTGGGTTCTTATCTCCGTTATTTGAAGATGGATTTGAGAAATAAGTACGATAAATTTCCTTCCCTTTAGTAATGAAAGTACGAATTACACCAGAGTCGTCTGAGTCTTCATTTTCTGAATTATCTATATTTTCAATACTCGATATTTGTTCTCCTGGTGGGGTAACTTCTAATGACTTAAGGTCACTATTAGTGGTATCTAATTTAGTTGTACGTGACTTAAGCCTAAAGTTCAGAACTTCATTGTCTCTTATGAAAGTTTCTACCATAGCCATTGGAATGGGTCTTCTAGGTTCTAGCGCACCCAAAATATCAAATGTGGAGTGCATCTGTGAATCAGCTTTACCATATTGCTGAAGGCACATACTAGCAACAATTTTATCAGTAAAAGATGCGTTATTTTCGAGCCGATCACTGTTCCAGTGTCGTAAAATATCGGATTTTATCGCTTTAAATTCCTCAATAAAATTGCTGCAGTCATATATACTATCTTGTGCTGTGTTTTCATTTTTGGATTTTATGTAACTGGCAGCAAGAGATATAGCTAAAGGCGAATACAGCAATTCATTCACTAACGTAGCCGCGTTGGCAGAAACTTTATCTTCATTCATTTGATGTAATAAGGACAGTGCCTCCGACTCCGTTAACCTAAAATATAACAATTCACATGAGAACGAAATGTACGCCAAAAATCAAAAAGCTGTATTTTTTTGTGTATCACTACAAGGCTAAATAATTCAAACAACATAATTCCTACTTTTTGTCTACATTCAGAATTCTTGATGCTTTGTAAGTCTGTTCGATAACCTTAGGCGTTAATGCTTCTTCACATGTTATTAAAACGCAACCTTTACCCCAAATATTATCTTGGTCGGGTTGTGGCCACCACGCTTGCTTTATACCACAATCAGACTTTAGATCATCAATAATTAATAACCATCTACCAGCCATTTTTAACTTCTGAGAAACTTCTTCCACAAGAATTTCTATTTGACGCGGAACGGGAAGGTTTGAGAATAAAATACCATTGTCAGATTCTCGTGACCATTCTGAGGGCGTAGATCCCAATTCAATTGCTAATGATCTTATTGATGATAAGTAATCTTCTATACTATTACCAGAAAGAGTTGCTAGAATATAGTAGAGTAATATTACAGACATAAATTTAAATGCAATTTTTATTACATCAGACCATGTTTCGATAGAAACTTATTGAGATACTTTGATTTAAATTGAATCATAGTCATGTCATATTTACCAATAACCGGAGGCTTTATTACTGGAAACCTAAATTTCTTAGAATACTTCTCAGCATAGAATCTAGCAATCTGACTTTTCCCACTTGCTGTTAGGCCAGTTAGAAATATCGTTTTTATATCCTTAAAGAAGAGCGAGCGAAGAAGACTTCCACACTCGCTTTCCAAGTGTGAAATATATTCGTTTCTCTAAATGATTGGACAAATAATATAATAATAGATTTACGTTACTGATGTATGCATGCAAATTCTAGGCATATCTGCTAATCATAAGAACATAAGTATACGAAATTTAAACCACAACTAGTTTTATACGAAATTTTTAAATGCATATATGAACCCTCCATTCTTAAACAGAAATGCTCCAATTCCTGTAAAAGCGTATTTACCTGAGAAGATGCACGTAGCTTACTGTATACGGGTGCTTATATACTGTAGTTTTCAATCTTACACTGCTAATACTCGTACGGTAATATGAGAAGCAACAGGGATGCTCTTTACAATGTACCGTATAGTATAGAATTTTAGCATTATTTGCAGCTTTGACGATTTTTCAGGATTGGTAGATAGCATTTTTTAATTACTAAGTTCTACAAATTGTTGTCGGAGATCAGAAAGGTGAAAGAGACAAAATGCGTATGAATGTCTCGGGGCAATCACTACTTGGACTTCATCATTCCTACTCGTATACTGTAAGGGGGCCTAAGGGCACTGTACATCAACAATACAGCTACTCATCTAGTTCAATTTATAAATATACAATATCTGAGCCAAACGAACAGCGAATCAACAGTATAACTTGATTATGAGCATAATCATGATATGGAATTTAGGAAAGACATGTCTATTATTTCTTGCGTATACAACGTATCATTTGCGAATACTGTACTGTACTCGCAGATAAATTTGCTAAAGCAGTTTATAAACTTTTACGCAAATACCTCGATACAGAAATGATTTGGTGAAGCTGGTAAAATTTGAATTCCTAACTTATTCTTCTTTTTAGCTGGGCCATGATATAAATATTCATATAGAGCTGTAGCTGACATAACCGCAGCTAGAGCCATCAATGATATTTTAACGAAAGGCTCATTGAAAACATTGCGAGCTCTGTCCATGTATTTACTGATCATGCTTTGGCCATTAGTACTTGTATTAACTAGTCGAATTTCTTGACTGAAGAGGATGTTAGGCTTCAGTAAAAGAAAACCTATACGCAATCTAGACGGACGCAAAAATACCATACCAATCTGCCTAGCCATTTTACCAAATCTACACTTAGATCTTAGTACTCGTATATCACAAAAATTGCATGGCGAGTTTTAGTTAGATTCGAGAATCGATAAGCGCTTGAACGTACTGTACTGTACTGTACCGTACTTGAGCGAGCACAATTCTGCTGCTGTACAGTACTGTACAGTACAGTACAGTACAGTTCAGTACAGTACAATACTGTAAAGAAAAGTCTTACTGTACTGTACTGTAGGCTCCGTTTTAGTGATTCCATACTGTAGGAGTTCTCAAGAAATCCCTGCTTGCGTACAGTACCGTACTGTACTCTACCGTATACAGTACAGTACTATAGCTTCGTTGGTTTCGAATCGAACCCAACTAGAGGAACTAAAAATTATTAAGAAGATGACAGAATACTTAACATGGCGAGCGAAGATCTAGAATTTAATCCGTTTTATCAGGCGCTACAGGTGCAATATATCTATAAGATCAACGAATAACATATTATACTAGGTGATATTACAGTCTGTTGTACAGTACTTGTCTTGTACTGTACGGCCGGTATTGAGAACCCTTTTGGCTTAAAGGCAAAATACAGTATAATATTTCCGTACAGCATAGAGGACTTGCGTCATAGATGAAACCGAGGTTATTGATTATTTCTAACTTGCAATCGTTATTGATCCCTAACTTGCTATGGATCAATTTATGCAGTAATTCTGAAGGTTTCAAATAGGCTTCTACCGTATTATGAGCCTACTTAAGGCAGACTGATGGAGTTTTGATCAAGTTTACTACGGAAGGCGACATTGCTATAAAAAAGTAAAAAACAAGTGAAACACAGTAGATCTACGATTACAGGATTATGCAGAATGTTTAGGAATGAATACAGTATAGTACATTTTACGCCACGTAAATATAAAATAACGTATGCATAAGTTCAACTTGAAACGAGTGCAGTATAGTGAGATGCAGTAGATTACAGCATTTTATGGCCTATGGGACATTTTACCAATGTAAAGTCAGGTACATCTAAAAGTACAATGCACTGGTGATGCTTTACTGTACTGTTACTATCCCTCATAAGTGCATACTGCTGTATAATGTTAGCGGAATGAGAGAGTACTCTCGGACAATGATATGATACTAATGATTGCATAATTTAAGTCACGTCTTACTGCATTCCCGTCTTAATACAGAATCAATTCTTCAATCAACTATCTGCAGCTCAAGAAAAGTGTTTCACCATATGTATACCTTGTAGCAATTCACTCGGCCAAACTACGAAGTTTAGCAAAGCATTTGTTGGTGAGATATACCTTATAAATAGATTATAGTGTTATGTATAGTACTGTAAATGCAAACGTTCACCATTTGACGAGATATAACTACTGTACCCAGGTTAAGCAATATTTTTGTTTATTTAATATTATTTCTTCTTAATTATTAAAACCAGTTGATCCTACTTACTATACTGTTACTAGCTGAGCATTGTAGCCAATACTAAATGTAATGTCACCGTGGACCTAGTATATAAATTTTGTACGTCGAAAATAATCACAACTTACTTATACAAAAATTAGATAACTATTCATTCTTTTCTAAGTAAACTTATAAATTAAGCGTAAAATATATCAATAGCAGTTGACATAGCTGGTTTCCAGTGCATCTTCCCCTGTCATACGCTATGATATTTTGTAGTATATTGTGTAATCGATGTATTGAAAGATTATATCCGTTAATTATACCAATTATATATTATAGTACTAGTTCAGTAGTGTTATACTATACGTTGTAAAAATAGCATTAAATATAGCCTAAAACAATATGTTCACCTTAATCTTCAACAGATACTTAGCGCTATCTATACATGTATACGAGTATTTCAAAATTTTTCTATAAAAATCGGGTCTCGAATGTACCTTACTTACTGTATATGGAATAGCCTAGCTTTATTTCATTACGAAATATTTTATACGATATGATTACTCGAAAGTTTCTATACTATGTTTACCACAGTAAAAATTCTACTATTTTACAATTATAGATCTACATATTTTAAAACCCTCTCCTTACGTGCAAGGGTAAGTATAAATAGAGCATTAAAGATTCTACTTGGTTTACGTAGATTTACGTATAACAAATACTATTAACTTATCCGAGATTCAGCGTATTTTTTAATTCTTTTTCAATTTAATACGATAGGCAATATTATGCTACGGACGGATCTAACAAGATTATATTTAATATAAAATTAAACACGATCCAGGTTATATCTGGTTTTCAGAAAGGTTTCGAGACACAGATTATTGGTGAAGAACTAGGGTACAATAAGGTAAAATTACCGAATCGTTCTCTTCAAGTATTTTCAAATTTTATTAGTTCTTGCTGGTAGTCTGTAAATGCATATCTCTGATTATTTTATCATTGAATATTACTGTACCGTAGAAATTTGAGCAATATCGATTCCTGCTGATCGAACAGCCACTTGATCCGAACTTTAAGGTAGTACAAGTATTAAGAGAGTAAATAATCTATTCAAAAAAGCTGTATTAATGAAATCCTTTACGCACATTAGCAATGCGAAAACGCATTTTTGATTTAATTGTTTAATTATACTGTAGATATCTTCAAGCAATGGTGATCAAGATTCAATATTAGATAAATTAAAGCCTGTTGAAACGCTGAAAGAGTTAGTCAAAATAAATTATTCTATCTATCTACTAGCCTTACTAAAGCATTTCACTTATGTCTGTCGATTTGTAGATGCTATGATTTTTTATTCGAATTTTCTGAGCATAAAGAGGTAAAATAAAGTACTCTTTAATTATTTTTCTACGAAAAATAGGCAATAATATACGTTTTATTCCATAGGCAATGCTGGAGCTTGATAAAGGTATTTATACATTTCTTACAAGCTATGTAGTGGTTGTTGGCTACTTGGACCATGCGGCCAAAAAATTGAGATCTCTAGCTGAAAATTGCGAAAAGGTTTAGCAAACTGATTGCATTTAGGGAGAAAGTAAATATATGCAAGTAATAACAGCTTCTTCCTTTGTCTCACTATGTCAGCAAATTCTTGAAAGAAATCATCAACTAGCTATAGATAGAAGATTAAATGATAAACTTAGGATATCACTTGAAAGGTTATTTATTATAAACTTAAAAGTTATTAAACTTTAATGTGTAGAACAATAAATACTTGTATTAGCAATATCGTAGTTATTTATGATTAGGAAATCTAATAGTTTAATTCTGAATTTCTCAGCTACATTTTAAATCAAGTGCACGACCAACTATTTAAAGTTGTCAGTAAGGCTTGCAAAAATGAATGTGCCCAAGTAATTAAAAAATGTGAAGGCAACCCGAATATTGATGGCAAAGCTTTGAGACTAGATCCTAAATTCTGTTGCCCACTTAACTCAGCGGTATGCTACCTCCGTATTAGCTGATATTTTAACATGTGTTAGTAAATGAAAATTAATAATGTCAACACTGTTAAAATGTTTCCAGATCAAGGCCATAAGACATCTGGATACCTGCAGTACTCCCTTACAAAAGTCTGGCTGCTTAAAGAAAATTATTGTAAGAGTTTCGTAGACGGGCATAGCTTATATATGAGCTGAACTAAGATACTAAGAATAAAATAAATCTTAGTAAACTTGTTATAATTAGGATACAGTTATAGCTGACGTAAATGCACATCGTCGTGTAAAGGATGACGGATTACTTGGTAAGAAGTAGTGATATCAGCTGATGCTGTAATCTAGTTACATGTTTTAAAATTTCGGTATCAGATATCATCTGATTTACATATAATTACTTTGTAGCTCTTAAAATTTTATTTTTTTAATGGACTCACAATTTTTATTATTATTAGTCTTTCGCGAAGGGCAACATAAGGAAGGAGTAACAGTAACATCAGATGAACTTATTTCGCTATTGGTATTTGCGTAAAACAAAGAGTTACTTGTAATTCTTACTGCCAGAATTTCCCTTATTCTTTTTATCTTGATATCTAGGTTGTCGTGATTATCCGCTCCTCGTATGGTAAGATTGGATACTTTCACCTTATCTTTATATTAATTAAAAAAAAACGTATATTTTATTGTACTATTCAATTTATTATAGAGAGTCTACCAAGTCATATAAAGTTCATTGAAACTTTTCATTGGACAGAATTTCCAAATTCTGAAAATAAGTATGAGAAATATACGTTTCTTAGGGAAGAGTTGTCGTTCTATAAGGATAAACTCTACTCTTTCTTGCTTTTTATATAGTTACAGTGTTGTCACATTTAAAGCCGCTTTGAGATTTATCCTTAGTGAAACTTTCGATCAAACGATAAGACCATCACTGGAACCAGTATCCTTAGAACGTTAAGTTAATCATTCGTCGATTACCGGACTATCTATGTTCATTTTTTATTCTGTATTGTATAAATAAAGTTCTAATAGTAATTGATACTTTCTTCCGATTCTTTAAATTCGTTTAAATTATGAGATTTTAATATATCTTTAGTGCGAATTTTCCATTTTACTTGTTAAATTACATTTAACTAAATTCTGACAACGCTAGAGCTTCACATCCGGGAACTTCTGATATGTTAACTTTATATTTGATATGTCATGTACATTTTCTTATTCAAGCGATGTTTCTACTGTTTATCATATGAGGCGTTTGACTATATTTTACAAAACTATCTAATTCTCTTCAAGAGTAGCAATACCGTAACTGTATTCCTTTTCCTTCTCCCCTGCGGGAATTATTTCTTATTGATTAGGAGGAGGAACCGAAAATTTTTTGGCAAGATCTAAATTTCAATTTTACCTCTAAATGACGCTCTAATTAATCTTAGTACTTCTAGTAAATATGTATTAATAAACAATTTTATTAATAAGGGGAATTGGATTTTAGATTTTAGATTTATTATGTACTCATACGTATTCCTTAATAGTTACGCGATTTGTAATTTAAAAGAATTAAAAGAAGAAACATAGCTGATAATATTTTATATATTGTGCCTTTATGTTACCACCTGTCATGCTTGTACAGTACTACGTGTGTAATGTATACAGTAATACAGTAAACACTGCTTATATACTGTGTACATGTTCAGTATTTACCTCGTAAGTTTGAAAAGTGAGCTACTTTGCAAGAATAAAGTCGAACATAAATTTTTATGTCCATTGACTCTTTAACAAGGCTTGATTGCCATCATGAGATTTACAAGTATTCTACAGCATATGACAGCTTACATACAAGAAAATACGAGTAGATGCTGTTTCTCCATTGTAAGTATTTAAAAATACCCTTAAGGGTGTGATGCATCGTTCATCTTAAAGCCCTTAGCCTAATATCCATAGATACGGTATCTCAGTCTGTAATGATACCTATTGTATACTACGCTATATTTATTGAATTGTACGTTTAATACGATGGATTACTATATACAGGATTAATCGGTTATGGTACATTTAAGATTGCTATTGTGTGTTTGCGTTAATTCGACATTACCTTAATTTAGTATGTTACAAATTTGCTATTGTCACAGGTTACATAATAATAATCGTGATGATTATATTTTATTATTTATAGTATTCTAAAAATTTGTTTTTCTACACTTGTTAATTCTACGTGTTAATTGTAGATTGTACTGCCCACACTAATGAATTAAGTATTAAACAAACTTGCAATTATATTGCGTTGTAAATGTAAACGGTCACGTATATAAGCCGCCGTTTTTTTTAATACAATAAAGAGAGTAGGAGCTAGTAGTTAGTTTTACAATAACTTTAACTACGCGTTCAATTTCTTGTCTCCATGCTAATTGAGAATAATACGAACCTTCAATACGGTTGTTAGTATCAGCTCTAGATAGTAATACACAACAATACTAAGGAGTAAAGTAAATTATAAAAGTATTGATCGCTAATAACTTGAGTAAGTACAGTAGGTTCGTTTGCATGTGTACAGTACTCGTATTTTATTTGCTACGCGCATATGTTATTATATACTGTACAGCGTACAGCATGTCATATATATGCACTATACAATGTACATTGTACAGTAATAGCGAACCATGGACTTCTAGATCTAGAAGTCTAAAGACCAAACTAATGTATGAAATAACTAATAGCTCCATAGCTCAGTGCAACAGGGATAATGAAAGAAAAGTGGCAGCAGTGCAAAGAGCAACATGCGTATTATTATTGTTCGGTGTTCAGAACTGTACGCTGAGTGGTACTCTACTGCTAGTACATTATTGCATACTGTACACTGTACAGTCTGACACAAGGCTCCAGTCTCCAGGATAACGATAGTAGTACAGTAATTAAAAATAACGTAACAAAATACTACAATCGTTATTAATAAATCTCATTGTGTGAGTAAGGCACTCGAATGTGTACCGAGTAGGGATTGCACCATTGCAAAAACTTTTTACCCTAATATACTGTATAGAGGAATGGCGATAATGCTTCGTTGTTACTTTTCTCCGGTTGGCAGACGGTGCCTAACAAACTTTGCTTTGACTCATTGCAGGCAGTATAGTGCTATGCAGATCGATCGTAATGTGTTGTCGTCCGGTTGGATTCGTCGATCAAAATATTTATATTCTTATTATGCTTGTAACTCTTTCACACTAGTAACGTCTATGAAAGATGCAATACAGATAAGATGCAGCAATGTACAAGTCCTATCCAGACTATATTCTGATCAACAATCTTCACCTGATTCAAAACGGAAGAAATTTCTCTCAGGTCAGGGATCATATGCAGTACGAATACTGTATCCTCTTGTAATATAGTAGTAGCTGTGCAGTGGGCACCCTACCGCACATAGGATATTGTTGCATAAACGTACTTAAACGAACACACGTTTACCAAAATTAATTCTAGTTGGTTGCTTTAGCAGACTTTCACGCAATAGTTTACATTTAATGGTTAATATTGGTACGGGTAATCCGATTAGCTTAGTTAAGGGATTGGCTTATTGCAGAGATTTGATCTACGCGGCATGAAGCATTTCTTCTACCAAACATTCTAGTAACGTTAACGTCACTACTTTCATAGTGGAACAGGTAGATATCGCAAGACTTGTTAAGAAAAATTTACGGAAGAAAGAAAAACGAGACGAAGAATTAATAAAAAAGCAATTAAGTATTTTAGAGATTGCATTCTCAGTAGCTGATGGTGAGATTGGTGCAACTTACCTTGACCAGGACGCCATAAAAGGTAGGATATCCGCGTATAAGTTCATTGTAAAACTGGATTTACCAGTTTCTTACGAAGCTTCAAAATTCACAATATCGTAGCAATTAACCGATACGTCGCATGCATTGTATACAGTCAGTCCGGAAGAGTTGGTAGAGCTTGCAATTTTAACCTACGAAACAGAAACTGAAGGTTAATATTAGTATCAAAATTCGAATTTTAACAATATTTCTCGACATAAGAGCTTTCTATTTCAGTCGGAGAAGAGTCTATCAAGGTTGCTGCTCAACTCCTTCGATCAGCTGCAATGAGGGGTAACATTCAAGCGAAATATAGCTATGCTCAGTTATTGAGAACAGGTAATTTATATATGTTAGACACTTCGAACTATTTTATTTCAACACTGTACGCATTGTTTTACCTTATTTTATGTTGAAGGACAAGGTATTGCTGCAGATTTACCAGAAGCAGCTGCAATGATGACTGAACTATCTTCAAAGGGTCATCCATATGCACAGGTTTTTATCTTTAAATCTAGATTCTATGGTGTAACTCAAACATCTCTAAATATTTATCATCCCAACCAAAATAGGATTTCTGAATCTGATTTACATTAAATTAATGCCATTACCTGGCACAATTAGTCTATATACTATAGATCAGTACAGCTCGTATATCCGGTAATTACATGCAGTAAAACTTCCTTGGAAACAGTACCTCAAACTATAGATCACAACGCACTTCAAGGTTGATTCTTGGACGCTAATTAATACATCAATATTACGTTTTTATCATTTAGTATGCGCTTGCAGGAATGTATCTCAAGGGTAACGGTGTAAAGCAAGACTATGACATTGCTCATGATTTATATAATGTATGGAAAAAAACTAAATTTGATGCTTAATTTGTACATACAAGGCTATACGTATATTATCATTAAATTCTAGAATTACCTTTAGACTAGTAAAATGAATGGAATCGCAGCAGCAGGCACAATGCTCGGTAAGCATATAATACCTTCATTCATAACTGATGTGAACAACTATTTACTCTATTTTCAGTTTCGAAATCTACTATACCATTGTCATATAATTTCAAAATTTTACTCTTGATCTGATCGTTACCTGTATTGAACGGAAAAGGTCACATATACCGACAGGGCCTGGGTGTAGATCAGGATCTACCGAAATCTATCAGTTATTATAAGGAAGCAGCGCAGAGACATGATGTTGATGCCCACATATCATTAGCTTATTGTTATTCACATGGATTAGGAGTAGATCAATCTCACGAACATGCATTCAAACACTATGAAATTGCAGCTTCACAAGGTACTTGCTAATAACTGTAATGTTACTTCGGATCCGAATCTTTAACCAATTTGGATACTCTAGTACTACTCTAATGTGCTATATCCTTGTGATACAATTCTTTAATATATTCTGTCTTAGGAAACGTCATGGCACTATATAATGTTGGAACTCACTATTTTTCTGGAAATGGTGTCACAGCAGACTTCAAAATGGCTGCCGAATATTTTACTGCAGCAGCAGAGCAGGGCTTTCCATATGCACAGGTGTTAGGCACTTAACACTTTTGCACTTTTGCACTGAACGTGATAGTGATATATTGACGTAATACAGCTTCTCGTAAATTTATTGTTCTATATGAATTCAAGGAATATTGTTTAAATATAGAATTCGTATATGAAAGTGCATAAAGATTTAACAGTTAAGGCTATAGGCCATGTAATATTTTTACAAATAGATGAATAATATAGTGCTTGATATCAACTCTAACAAATGTTTACTAAGTAATTCATTATTGAAATTAGGTTAATCTGGCCAATATGTACTATAATGGCATCGGTGTAAATAAGGACATCAGAAAAGCAAAGGAATGGTATGGCAAAGCTGCAACTAGGAATGACAATGCTAGGCAACTATACGAACAAGTCTGTAATGAAATCGATAATCAAGATAATCAGTAATCCGAGAAGGATCAACTTTACATCCAATGAGATGATGTACATAACATTAAATCAGCCATCTTATCATTATTTACTTTGTCAAGTATTAAATTTGTTACTTTTTCAGACGTAGTGAAATTATCAGTTGAAGCTGTTTGATTTAATGGATGGCAGTCTTTCTACTCATAGCGTAAACTAAAGCTGATAAAACACTTTCATCTTTATTGCCCCCTTACATATTTATAAAGATCAAAATAAAAAATTAATAATAAAATTTTAGAAAATTGTTAATGGTCAGATATGTATACCTTCGCAAATTTAAAATTATTACGCTGTATACGGTAAAAATGCTTCCTATAAAGTCAGCTAAGAAATTATAGGAAACATAAAAATTTTTTCAATTTAGAATACAACGTTATAGCTAATATATTTGATTATTCTGAAAGTATATTTTAGGTAACATATAAGCAATGGGTAGTTAATTGTAAGCTTGTCATTAATTTGCAAGAGAATGTAGCATATCATGAAAAACATCTGCAGTTGATACCTAAGTATTTGATACGGAGTTCCAATTTCCTCTCGGATACTATTATAAAGCCCTCATAAAAATATACGTACACGCCGAAAACTACACCATTCACGTTAAGTTGTTAATGTAATTTTTGGGGCTCGTTTTTGAAAATATCAATTAATAAAATACTTACGCAACTAGGATTTGCTCTATTAATAACTTTAACGTGACGTATATGCAATTCTATAAAATCAAACGCTAGTCTTACTATTTATTTAAATTGTATTCGCATCGATATGTGAATTCTTTGCTTCAGTATTTAAGCTGTAAACATTAAAATTTATTGACTATATACAGGTACATTTATCGTATTCATTTTATGAGATTGAGAAAATTTATGCATTATTACACACATGACGCTATATAATCTATGTTCAACTTTTGATCTGGAGTTATAAAATTACAATAATTATACGTAACACGCTGAAGGTTTAACTTATAACAAGATTGCCGTTATTCTAATTAATATTAAAGAAGGAAAATTTAGATATTTCGATATCGTTGAGGTATCGTTGAAATAACTTTGCATTAATATTTCTTGATTCGATTACCATATCTAACTAAAGAACGTGGAGACTTAAACTCAGACGCCTGATACAATCTAAAATTACTTATTTAACATTTAGCTATCTTTTAATGATCTTCATATCCTAATACATATTATAGGAAATAAAATGAATCTTCCAAGAACATAGCATTTAATCGAGTTTACATATTCTTGTGTCTGTTCGTATACAGTAATTTTGCATAGCTAAACTAACTTCGAAGTAAGAGGGCAAATTAATATGCTAATCTAATGAATAAGTCTGTAAATTATAATCTTTCCTTTGCCTTATGGCAGAAAAAGTGATTCCTATTTGATAAACTGCAAGAAAAGAGCGAAATTATGTTCATAAATCTGTCATTAAAGTTTAAAAGCATAGATTATTATCTTACCGCTAGGCAATAAGCATAAGGCCGAACATAGGAAGAAAACCAGGCTTTTAGTGTCTGCTCAAGTAAATAAATAAAAACTAGATTCAAAACAATTTCAATTAATCTCTTTTATGGTATAATAGATAACGTAGTGTTTGCTCACCACTACTGTGATTGATTATTAATATAACTCCGGTCATCAAGAAACCTACAAGTAACATAAGCACGCTTAAAATGTTAAAAAAATAAATCTAAACAGATTACCGTACTAACTGTGTTGAACTTACACTGTAACACAGGTCTTTATCATTAATGTGTAATAACTAAAGTATTCGTACGTTATTGCCATAGTAATCATATGAGTAGTGTGATACCATACAATCAACTATTATGATTTTCATAGCTAAGTCGAAGAATAGTTCGCACTTTCGCTTTTATGAATATATTATATGATCTTTACGTAGGTGATAAGGTGACTTACTAAATCCAGCCAATAGCAATACGCCCGCTAAAGCGATCGACCGCCACTGCTTCCTTATGTAAGGATGCTTAAAAAGATTACTGATAATTTAGAAATATTGAAAATGTTAATCAATGTTCGTATATAAATATACATATTTGTATAAAAATAAACGAAGTTCTCGAAAAGATAGTCTGACGATTTAAATAAAGATTCTTAAAAAGAAGAACGAAGAGATCATATGTAAGAAGACTTAAAGCTGATAGCAGATTCGACACATTCCGTTTACCTGAAGCTGTTTTGATCGACTTCTAGCTCGTCAGATCTAAAGTATTTAATCAAGAAGTGTGCAAAGATCGATTACACGCACATAGATTATTAGACTATACCGATTCGCTACTGTATAGGCATATAACCACCAAAAATTTATGGATGCGTGGTGTGTATTCAATTACCGACATAAATTATTTCCGATCTGCAGTATTGTAGCAAAACAGTTACTTATTTGATGAGCAACTATGATGATTCAATACTCAGCCTTGCTACTAAAATATCAAAGAATCCTACAGTAACATATCATATATTGTATGAATTGATTAGTTTTGGGTAGAGTAATACATTATACATCGTATGTGCTTATATGTATAAAAAGAAACTTACAGATTAGAATCGGAATGTTTTAAAGGATCTTCTGGCGATAAATTATCATGACAGTCTTCGTTCCCCTTTACACAATTGCCAATAATATTAGAAACAAAAAATAGCGTAATTTCGATTGAAGTAAGCTAAGTGCGAATCATTTCATATGAAGAGAACTACTTAGTTTGAGATGATTACATTAGATAGCGATTGTTCAATTAAGATTGATGATAACTATTTAATCAATTTCAACTATTTTAGTGCTACTTTCCATTAGACTACAGTTACTTAGTTTTAAAACTGTGCTTCCACCGCACTTAATGCAAATTACTGATTAGTATAGAGCAATTAGAAAGCACCCACTCTCTTTCACCAAAAGTGTACTAAAATTGGGCTGTTCACTATTTTACGTATACTAAACTAACTCTTACTGAAATAATTTAGTATATCCATACATCTGTTGAATTGAAAGAGCAATTTTAACCATCGTAATAATAGTAAAAATTGATATCACCAAATCTAGAAGCTGGTTAACGTTTAAATCGACGAAACTGATTAATAATGTTATAATAAGGGAATACCATCAATGTACTTCTACTAATCGCACCTTAGATTACATTATTCTGGTTTCGCTAGTCATCATTCTTAATTTCAAATATTTTAAGCACAATGCTAAGTTACTAAACTAGCATATCTAGGTTTTCGTAGTTGCTTAGAGTAAATAATCGCATTAACTACTATTGCTATCAATAATACCACGTTCAAAAAGGATATCAATCTTACTTCTAAAATAGCTTTGCGGTCACAGTGAATCAGTGCTAAAGTTGATATTCATCGATTTACCTGAGAAGGTGATTTATTACCATCCTGCATGGCATCGTAGCAATGTATACCATCTGTCTTTTCATAAACACTACTTGCTTCCGTTTTAATTTGAATAGCAGCTAGTTTTATTATACCAACTTGACGCTCACCATCAGCCGCAGAACTTTTAGTTACCGGACTATGAGGTTCATCTTGGTGTTGCTCTGACATAATAACACTACTACTGTACTGAACTATGTCATATGATCTTAATTTTAAAATAAACCTGAAGAAGTTTATTGCTAAGTGGACACTATGATTTATTGTTTAAATTTTTAATAAATGGAGATGGATTTGTTGCTGTAGTACATATGAAGGTATATATATATACATATATTGTACCTACTATCTATTTATAAATCTCCTTTAATCAATTTAATACTGCACTACAACTACATGTACGCGTACGTGTACAGTATTGTAACTTCTAGCGTAGTCCTTAGATAGATCTATCTGTCTTTCTTAGTCAGATCCGTTAGCAGCATTAATGAAAACTAAGTAAAAACGATTCTAAAAATATTTTATCACTTTTTGCTCTATTGTCTATCTGACACCTTATATCATTCTGAATAATTAATTTTCTATATGTAATGGACCAACTTTTACGGTTGCTTGTGTACTGTAGTATCGAATCATAGGTACCGTACCTATTTTATTACTGTAAATCCAACATATGTATTTAGTTGATGATAAATCATATGGTATCTCTACCTATTATAGGATTTATTCTGACGTACAAGGTACTGTATAATATTGTGTATTCTTTGATTGCAAGATATAATAGCTCATATACTACGGTATTGTATTTACTTTATATAGAGAAATATTGCTATTGGCCATTGGAACTAAAATCTTTTCTAATTGTTTTTGCTCGCTGTGGTAGAATACCAGGGCAATTTTAATTTACACTATCATACTAACATTCTTAAACTTCATCACCGGATGCTCAAATAAAGCCAAGTATCTAGAACCAGCAAGATCAAAAATCCATATTGTTTTTAACAATCGAGGCAAATAAATTGTTAGTTAATCGTGCTGTTATAAAATTGAAAGCAAGATAAATATTACATATGTTATATAGTGAGATCTATCCTTTTCATTGTATAATAGGCAGTTAGTATCCTATTAATTCTTAACTAGAGGTGCGTTGTTAAAAGTTTGAGCCATCAGCGATTGCACTCTACGATTTATTTGCTGTGCTTACAGGAAATAAGGTAACGATAATCTCTTGCAGCTTTTGTTAATAGTTAATACTATTATATCCGCAAGAAAAGTGACGTAACTGTAACTGAACACTAACAACTGTGTTCATATGCTTGCATGTAAATTACTACCATTCTACATAACAATTTCAGGAAGGTGATTTGCTATACTAGTTATCGTATTATCAGGTTTAGTTACGCGTACTTACCAATATTACCGTCATCATAAATATTATTTTTTGATACGGTACTTTTATAACAATTGAATAATAATTATACGTTTATATAACCTTGTCTAATAAAGCAATTATTTCTCACGAAGGGCTATAGAACAACTTATATGCTTTGGCACTGATGAAATTTAGCAGCTTACAATATAATTATCGCATTGACACGAAATTTTAATCGAATAAAGTATTGTAAACTAATAACTTCAATTGAAATACTAAATTTGACAGATTCATATAATACAAGAAATGACTTATCATTATTCTATCATAAAGTAGTTGCATTTTATAAGCACCAAAAACTTCAATGGAGAAATTTCAGATTGCTTAGTGAGATCTTTAATGCAGCATTTGAAAATAGCTAGTATATCTGAGCAGCTAGCCATTTAGTACAAGAGGCAATTCTTTATCTACTACATTAGATCTTCAGTTAATTATCAATATCGATCTGAGATGAATATGTATGCTATTAATTTATTAATCAAAACGAAATTAGAATAGTGTCCGATGAATAAGCTTACCAAATTCATAGTCAGCGCAATTACGTACCCTTAATTATTGCTTTTACCATTTTGTTATTTAATATTGTTAATACTGCTATAGATGCTGAGCTTTATTAAAAATAAGATATAAACAACGAGTCTAGCTCGTAAATTTTGAGTTATAACATAGTAAGAATAGTGCATGTTGTATACATTTAAAAAGAAGTGACGGATATTTAATTAATTAAATTTGTTTTTGTTTCGGTTATAGCCAAGATAATTGCAATGGCTTGTGACCATCTAATAGACGGGTATTTGCATAAGGAACAATAGATACCGAACTTTCTTTAAGTTTAGAGAATGGTTCCATGAAGTTAGGAAAAACGTATCGATGCAAATGTGTACTGGAGGCATTCAGTTGTTCAATCGTATCTTCTTCTCTATTTATCAATTCTCCATACCAAATTTCATCTTCTGGTACCAAAATATTTTCTCTAATTGGTCGCTTATCCATAGGATATAGCGAATCGCCACTTAAAACAGTCTGTGATATTGGTTGAATACATACAATGTCGATATGATTACTTTTATGTATGCATATTGGTATTAATAACTGTTAGCCTGTAAGCTAAGAATGAGAAATGATGTATTTATTTTATCCAAGAGTCTATTTGCTACTATTTTCTACAGTAAAGAATTCGATTACAACGGTGTGAATAGTAAATAAATCTTTGATAGTATTACTGAAATTCGGTATCTTCTATATCAACACCAGTGCAATAAGATGAATTGCAAATACGTACGAACTTATCAGATATTTATGAAGTTTGTATATGCAGATATACTTACAATAGTGCCGTTCTTGCATTTGATTGGTACCGTCAAATATTGCAAAGTACTATGATTTCTAGGTCGATGATGAGAAAATGACAATAATTCTTGCACGGTTTCAAAGCTGTAAATACACAAACAAGCCAAATAATGAGATTGCTAAGTTTCAAGCTTACGTATTTAGATTCTAAGCAAAATACCGCCAGATTCTGCAATTTCAATGTTAGATACTGTAAGATGATACTACAAAAACTGAGTACAGTATTACGGCATGATTAGCATTAACAATAATACAACAATCTTCACGAGGTAATAAGCTCACACAGGTATTGTAACAGCTATTAGTACTACATTGCTTTATAGGATTGCAAATCTTTCACTTTCAATGCTGCAATTAATATAATGTCTAGAATAAAATCTGTTCATGAGTATATGATAGAAGTAAAAGTTATTTCATTAATATCTGTATAGGACAGTCTAACAATTAGTATTGTTATTATCTTTACGGACCCGTAAGGGTACCGTCATGATTTTAAGGAGTTAATCAGTGACAACTATACACTTACTTAAGCAACCTCGATAGCTCATGAATCTGTGGAGGATACAGAAATAATTCTTTGTTTACATGGTATCGTAGTACTTCCGAAGGTTTACTCCACTAAACCATTTAAAAATATTTTCCAAGAATTCCGAAGAACAATTAATTCGCAGAATTTAAATACCTTTAAAAGAATAATACTATACTTCAGATATCTACTTCTTGTTTTTATAGTAAATGTTTGCATCAAGAGGGTAAATAATCATTTCTAGACTATCTTATACGTACTCGTGACGACACCTTGCTCATCGCGAGACTAACGTTTAGCTAACAAGATTAAGATTAAAATTTCTCGTCTTTTGGAATTTCTAATTACATGTAAACGAGTACATATAAGATTGTCTAGAGATAATTATTTATCCCCTCGATTAATAATATAATTATATATAATCAGCTTAAATTAATCATTTGCTATCTAGTTTTAAATGTTAGATTATAATGTTATTGAAAACTATAGTAACAACATACGAATGATTTCCTGACTTCAGAATCCGAATCATTTATTAGGTCCTTCGTATTTTTTAGGCAGCATAGAAAAAAAGCCGTGTCAAAGCGTTTGGAGTACCCGGCAGGCGTGAACCAGTTACTCCAATCATGTAGCGACCAAATATCAGGCACAGCCTCTAATTCTCTACCGAGAGTTATAGTCAAAAATTCCTGCATTACAAATATGACTTCATAATTGTAAATTCATCGTTATGGATGCTTTCTCTATATCATCGTACTGCAGAAACTACTTAGAGATCTGGCGAAATTTTAGATATTATTATTCGATACAATACATACGTATTACAGCAATTTGAGCAAACGTACCTGCATAACCTTAGAAACTGCGATGCATCTTGTCGAATAATCTTTCGCCATTTCTGTAACTCGGATAGTGTCAACGTAATGCAGCTAGCATATTGTGCTGCAGGATTATTTATGAATGCGCCATCTGGATTATTTCTTAATAACAGTAATCCACTTTCTTCGAACGTTTCTCGGATAGCACAAATACGAAATCCAATGTCGGAAGGCAAAATTACGTCTTTTATCACTCTAGTGTATATAGGTGGTCGGGGATCGCAGCTTTTCGGTAAACTGTCCAAAATTGATTGCCAGCTAACCTTTTGGGTGTATATGTCCTTCCATTCAGGACTGAAATCGACCTTGTCAGTCCTACCACCAGGAAACACGCCCGCACTCGGCTTTATAAATAAAATAAATTAATAATTAATTAAATTAAAATAAAATCATTAGTAGATATTGATTTTAGATAAGAGCTCTAATCTACAGTAGAGCTATACAAAAAGTATTGTAGGTAGAAACTCTAGTCTGGCCTCTACCCATAAAAAAAACGAAATCTATGATCTAAAGAAAAGTAAAAAATTCGTGACTACTGCAAGATTACGTACTCGTATTTCGCAGTTTATCTACGTGTGTATGGATATGCTATAATGAAATATCGTATGATCGACACAGCGACTGCAAATATCTAAATTACAATCTCGAATTAGTATTCGTACCATGAAAGAACTTTGACTGCTGCGTTGTACCATTAAAACTTTCGGGGCAGACCTCTTAATTACATTACGTGTAATATCCTGAAATTTATTAGTAGCATCGCCATGAGCAACCAGTATCAAAGTTGCAGCCTCGTAGAATAAGCTCTTCTTTCGTGTCATTGAATAATGAATTTGGAGAATTTTTAATAATTAATTAATAATTAATCTTTGCCATACTATAGTATCACCTCTTATAAATACGTCAATAAGAATGTAGTAAATACGTGTTGCTCAGCATATTGACTTTAGAATAATTCGTGATACTGAGATGCTTGCATCATGGCAAAAACTATCTTTTTCCTCGCTGTCTGAACTAGACCTGTCAGAGGTTACAAATTTGAATCAAATCTTTACTGTACACAGTGTACAGTACAGTGTACAGTACGTACACTGTAACAGAAGTACTGTAATCTTACCTCTATGCCTATGATAATAAGGCTCTCAGCACTTGCAGTTGGGCGTTGACAGAGGAGTGCTTCATTGAGAGTCAAATATAACATCATAATATAATATAATTTTGTTCTAGTCTAATTAGCTAATCTAAATATCAAGGTTTACGATCGTCATGAGCCGGAACAAAAGTGCGATTTATGAAGCAGCAACGCTTATTCTGTTAGCTCGTAGCAGTCAGCGAGCATCAAAATCTGCAAATAATCTTCAGGTGCTTATGGTGGAAAGAAGCAGCCGTAGTTCATTCATGGTACAACCTAATCTGAAGATTACTTACTGTTAGATTATTACAGACAGTGTCAATACATATACAGTACAGTACTTGCGTCATATATTGCCTGATTAAAACCTGATAAATAGTAAATCACGTAGCTAACTAGCATGTTATATCCCATAGCATAGTTGAATTTTGATGTTACTTGCTGTTAGTCATATCTTGTTGCACTGAAAGATTGGGTAATTCACGACTTAATCAAGCATACGTCCCATAGTTATTAAGAATTTAACGATAGATATTGTATTTTCTATTAATTTTAGCCTCGAGCTGCGGTATTTCCTGGAGGAATGATCGATAAAGCTGATTTTAGTGATGACTGGAAAAACATTTATCAGAAAGAAGTAGATTGGCTCAACTTAATTGAAAGCTTACCAAAAACCTGTGATCCTCGTACGTCCTTGTATACTAGGTCGAGAGATTCGAGTTTAACGGCTGATATCGGACTACGTATTTCTGCTATTCGCGAGACTTTTGAAGAGAGTGGAATACTGCTATTACGGAGCTTGACTGACGGTCTACCTGAAAGTAATTCCGGAGGTACCTTTGCTAGTACAATAAATATATCTAGTGAAGAGCTTAATAAATGGAGGGTTATGGTACGTGAGAATGCTACCAGGTTTATGGATTTATGTAGGTAAAGGCAAATCTATGGATTACTGGTTAAATCTAGTAATAATCCACTGCACATCTATGGTTTCTTTACTTTTATGATTTAATATTATCTTAGTACTGTACTGTATATTAGGCATTTAATGCTATCAAACCTGTAAAATCGTTTTAATGTACAACTGAATTTTTATAATCTACAACGGTTTAGTTATAATATTTTATGTACTAGTAATAGTACTCATACTGTACAATTACATGTACTATGATTTAGAGAATTGCAAGCTTTACCAGATATTTGGTCGTTATATGAATGGAATAACTGGTTCACACCTCCAGGTTTTAAGAAACGCTTCAATACTAGTTTTTTTGTTTGTTGCACTGAACAAATGGATGATGTGTCTGAGGATGCTAGGGAAGTCACGAAAACCTTCGTGAGTAATAAGTATAAATACCTCAACTCTAGCTATGATAGAAACAAAATGGTCGATAATTTTAAAATTTCTATTGATAATATAAAGCTATTGGTATCTAGCTGTAATATGTACGAGTATATCTAGTGTATGCAATAATAAATATGTACCAGAAAGCGTAGATCTAGTGCTTGCTACTGCTTACTTGTGTATATAATTGGATTGGAGTAATATAGACTCATATTATCAAATTCAGATCACCTAATATATTAACTCAATGTAGGATTGCATTCCAATTAACGATATTTAATTTAATCTTATACTCTAGTGGACTCCTCCACTAGGCGTACTCCAACAGTTTGCAAGCAAGAAGCTACTACTATTTCCTCCTCAAAACGTGGAGCTCTCGAGATTGCTTAAGTATATATTTGTAAACTTAACAATTGTGCTTTTCTCTCAGCATAAATTTTACAAGGAACGTAAAACCTTTTGTATAAATTACAGTACAATAGCGCCATCACACTTAAGAATGCATACATTCAAAATTAATTATTCTAAGTGTAGTATACATTGCAATCTCATCTTCAGTTTCAATTAGCTTTAGTTCAGTTGAAGAAGTCTTGAAGTTTTCGTATAACCGGGCTCGTAACCATCCGACATTGCTGCATCTGCCGATACTTGTCAAATGCAAAGATGGCAATATGGTATGTAATATATTTATTCACTGTTAATATACGGGCTATAATATTTTCTTTCATTGACCTTTATCATCGTTTGATAAATACTCATAAGATAATATCGTTGTTGTTATAAACATAGTGTTTAACTCATATTGATGATTTACCTAAGAAGAGTATTCACTGCAGAGTTTATTGTTAATTTATGTTTTATGCTAGACATACGAAGTTCTTTTATTAAATCCCTAGCCAGGGCAATAAATTGACATACTGTAATAATTTTAATGATGCTTTTTCAAAATTCTCAGACCGTAATGCCGGGAGATTCACTGTATCCTTTGGATTTACTTTCTCTGCAAAATTACGAAGGAGAAGCTCCTGGAGAAGACGCTGTACTTATAAATAGGAACAGTGAGACAATTGAGCAGGTTAACAGCTCCTCCGAAAATATGTATCGTTGCGTCTTTCATGAAGAATATTCTAATACAGTTAACCCAAGTCATGATACATGGTCAACTCTGTATTGCAATATCAATACTGCTGACGGCCATAAACCGCCGCAATTATTTTGATGGAATTATTAAGAATATACACATAAAATGTTATATAGGTCCTAGCGTCTTACTAGCATTATTCGAATTTAGTTTTCATGTTTTATCTTGCTTATTCTTGCATAAAAACTGGGTTTCATACTTTGTATCGGATAAAATGATCATCGAAGATATTTAATTTATTAATTATTGGAAACGCAAAATGGATGGCACGATAGTATATGGCTGTAATCAGTGCTTTCCAAAATACAGTATAATTAAGCATTCTAGAAAAGGTATGTTTGAGTCATCGTGCAGTGCGTCATACCTGGCTAACTATGATACGTACTTATAGAGTTGAATTCTTAATAATATACACCTATACAATAAGTAGCGTTACTTTCATCAACACCGAATCTATCAGTATTTACTACGCTGATTGGCTACTGGAAATTATTCTTGCTCACTCAAAATTTCCAACATATATACTTTATTGGACGTAATATGAGCCTTTACTTTACTACGGACTACTAGAAGAAGAACTGGTCTTCTTCTAGTTAGTCCATGACTTTACAAATACGAGGATGATAAAGAAATAAAAGTACAAAATACTAAATCGTTAGGACTGTGTATTCAGAATTCATCAATACTACTGCTTATCACACAATGTTCATTACGGAATTTGCAGTTTATAGTATCAATTCAGGTTGCATTAAAGTTTTGCATATCAAAAATACGTCTTTGTCGATTGCGATTAAGAGATGTTAATCGCAAAATACAGAAGCTTTATACAAGAAGTATTTTTAGAGTACAGGATTTTTGTGAGCTTACTGTCTATATAAATAAATAAATTATACACTTAACACTAGGCCCGACCACGCACGCGTATTCAAGGTATATCTCCAGGGTTGTGGACACTTGTGGTCCATGTTACCAACAAGGAAGATTGGCGTTAATAATTAATTAATTATACTGTACAGTAGTTTTATAATTCAGCAGTAGTAAGATTGGGTTAAGTGCCCATACGCAAGTAAGATGAAGAAAAGTAACCCTAGTGATGCTTCTACATTGATTCTAATTTCTCCTTCTAATGGCAAACCACATTCTCAGTACGAGACACTATTACTGAAACGAAGTAGTAAAAGTTCTTTCATGGTAAATTAAATTATTTGACACACGAGAGTTCTACTGCGGTTAGATCTTTATAAGTCTGCAAACAGTACAGTACGTTCCTGGCCTGGACTGGCCAGTCTTTTTATTCTGTTAATCATTTGTTATGAAATTCTGCCGTGTCCAGTATACTGTATACTCGCATATTACTTACGTACATACTAGTAATTATAATTAGGAGAATTTGCTTCGGTGCCCGACCCTACAATCTAATTTACTTTTATCAGCATTCAAAGCCTGATTTGAATAACATCTAGTTAAATCGATATATCAATGTTGTACTGCAAAATCATTAGTGCTGAAGGCACAATACTAAATCTTGTGCTGTACGTCCGGTAATGATATATAACCAATATCTTAATCGTAATTTCAGCCAAATGCCTGTGTTTTCCCCGGTGGAAAGGTTGAAGATACAGATTTTAGTGAGCAGTGGCGTGATCTGTTTTGCCAACATTTCGATTGGCAAGAAATTTTGCAGAGCTTGCCTAAAAGCTGTCTACCTCGTTGCGATTGCTACAACAAGCTAAGGCAATCGTGTATTCCAGCTGACATTGGATTACGCATTTGTGCAATAAGGGAAACATTTGAAGAATCTGGAGTTCTATTACTTCGCAACTTTAGACACAATCGCTTACCCGTAGACGGATCACATGGTAACATTGGAAGTGCTCATAACTTGCCAATTCAGCAACTCCAGTACTGGAGGCGCCTAGTCAATGAAGATTCTTCCAATTTTCTCAAGTTATGCAGGTAACTATGCATCGTTTTATAGCCAGAAGACGAAATTCAAATAATTGTAAACCTCATAAATCACTTATAGTTCATAACCATTGTATTTATTACACATTTTTAATACAACAATTATCACTTTTTAAATACAGACACTTCAATTCATTGCCAGATATTTGGTCATTATATGAATGGTCTAACTGGTTAACTCCGAGAACTTATCCCAAGCGATTCGACACTGCATTTTTTATATGCTGTGCAGAAGGTGAAATTAATGCATCACAGGATCAGGCGGAAATAACCTATTTGCATGTAAGTACTTTACTTCTTCTCATATTAGTCTCGCTATCATGCAAATAAGTCTTGGAAGAGCTCTATATACTGTACTTCTCGTATTATAGGACATATATTTCTATGCTAGTATAAGATACGCTGCAACGATTTAAAGCGAGAATCAGCTTATTTTAATACTTTAGCATACTTCGCATCCTTCAATTTTTAGTGGTTCCATATACCTGATAAATAATTCTATAAATAATTTTGTCTAATTACAACTTACCATCGCTAAACTAAAATTAGTGGACAACTCCAGAAGAAGCACTAAAGAGTCATGCAATCAAAAAGATCTTTCTGGCTCCACCTCAAACATATGAATTGAGCAGATTATGCAAGTAAATGAATTTAATTAAACAATGTATGCAGTGTCGCATTTTAGAATTGTTTTTATGTAGGAGGTGAAGCGAAATCTTAAGTGTCTTACGTAGTAGATAGCCTGTTCTTTTAAATTAACTAAGCTTAGCTAGACCGGATGGTAGATTTTCGATAATTCTGAAATTTCACTCTTGATAAACTATAGCGTATATTGTTCCTACAATTGTTTAGTGAGTACTTTCTTCTACCTTACGGATATAGCTTCCACACTGTACCAGAAATTTTGCAGTTTGCTAGACATAGGGCCATGAATTTTCCAACGAAACAATATCTTCCTATTCACTATCAATGCAAGGATGGACTCCTTGTAAGTATTTATATAGCGTAATTTTATTTATTTTGTAACTATACTGCCGCAATCATTATTTTTCCATAAGTCTACCGAAGAGTATTTTGCGGATAGCCCTTACCTCACTGCGTTAATTTAATAAATAGTCGTTGCTGCCTGGTGACTCTTTATATCCAGAAGACGAACAGCAAGAAAGTAATCGACGCATCACTTCGAATAAGAGTATCTCTGAATTGAGAATATCATCCGAAAGAGTAAATCGTGTAGAATATGAAAAACGGGATAAGTCTAACTATGTAACCACCTATCGCGTGGAAGTATTACCAGAAAATTTTTCTATCGATGGTCATAAAGTACCTTACCTAGAATGGCAAAATGTACAATCTGATAGCTCAAAACTGTAAATTTTAAAAGCTAAATAATGCAATACGCCAAAGTGAAATCGCAAAAAGTTCATACAAAGAGCATTTATATTATTCATAAATAATAAATATCAGTTTTGAGTATATTATGCATATCGAGATTTGTAATGGCTTTTAAATTTTTAAATAGTAGTTATTTAAACGTTGCCGATATAATCGAAGTTCATAATGCTCTGAATAGATATGTAATATTCTGAATTACATTTGCAAAAATGCATGAAAGTGTTTACTACACTATGCTTATATAGCGTTTGCGACTAATGTTAGGATTGGGTTTGTGCTTGATAGTGCAACCCTCTATTTATGACAAGTGATTCTTGGATAGCGGATACGACCGTAAATTACTTAGTTATCTGACAAAATAAACAAGATTTATAAGCTTGAAGCATGTCTTGTATGGTAGATATTTCATATTTATATCGATAAGTCAGACTTTATCTCAGATGACTAAGATAACTTCATTCTCATTCCGATCGACTTTTTTTTGTGTATCAATTCTAGATGTGATGATATACAGTATGTACTTTCAATTAACTGGAAATACGTATAAGCCGGATCATAGATACGTATGGCGTATTGAAAATGTTTAAGTAGCTCTGACTAACTGTAAACTAAAAAATATGCAAATTTTTATTATTTTACGCTACGATTAATTTAATAGTTATTATATATATTATTAAACTATCTTTATTGAGGGACACACCCCACATAAGATTTCATAGTTATTCAACAACAACCCCCGTGAAACCATCTAGTGATTACTATAATGTATTCAATAATCGGAAGGAGAATAATTATAATAAAATTTATTTGATGAATGCTGCAATGATTGCAGGAAAATAGAGACATTATAATTTATGGAGTATGGCCTCGTATGATACTTAAAAGTGTAATTCGTTTATATAACAAGATTATTTGCCCGTTAAGATTTAAGAATTGCATCATTTCTTTCACTAAAGAAATTAACAAATGAAGTCCCTGTATCATCTACGTGATTGCAGAGTGCAGATATTGTGAGTAAAGGTCAATCATGTGCCGTAAGCACCCGTATCGTTATCAAGGTACTACGGTAATCTATTTATATGGATCCCAGAAATTATGAATCGTATTAATTTGAATTTATACAAGCCAAGTGGCAAGAGTGATGTAGTAGAGAATTAAAAAATTTTTTTGAAAAGAATATATGTAAATAACAACCTTAAACAGGCAACGGAAGAAACGTGAAAAATGATAATAAAATTTGATGTTCTATTATACTTGATTAATGTACTGATCATGGTCAAAAATTTTAAGAATAGCGTTTTGCTAGCTTCAACGTGTATGATATACGTATATCCTAAATACAAGAAAAATACTTGGTTTTAAATTATGGAGATGTTTATATATCTGTACTTACAAATAATATTGGATACGCTTTATGTGCAAGGATTTTCGAGATCATGTACAACAAAATAAGGTCACTGAGTACTGAGCACTGTGCACATGTATTGACATATCTAAAAAAAATCAAGAAATCGTCCATCTCGCGTCTAATGTAACGGTAGGACAGCTTAAACGAAGTGTTCAAAGTAATTTATGCAAAATGGTTAGGGCTACTGTACAGTACAGTGTATATTTGCATTTACATCTGTTAATACAGTACTGTACAGTACTAAAGTAACGTGTTGCATTATGTTACATAATATTTATGTAACAAGAAGTTCTGAGCTCATATATTAATTAGAACAGTAATTAGATATCATTGTATAACTACTGTACTAACAAAATAAATATTATGTCAGTTTATCACTTAACTAACTAATAATAAAAAGAAACTCATTCGTAATTGATAGACTGAGATGGACAGGCAACAGGTGAAAAACTGTAACAAATGTCTAACTTTAAGATGTACCATGTTGCATAAGGTTCGCAAAGCCTACCTGTTACATTACTATTACTTGCTATAGTATTATGCAGACGGAAGTGTCCCTGAGCACTGAACAGGCATAGTTGCTGGAGTGAATAGTTATGTTAGTAGCAGAAACTGTCAGTGTAGTATATACTTTATTGAGTACCTCAGTACAATGATTGAAGCGCATTACACGCTTTATTAGAATGCAAGCATCCGATATTCAAACTCTACACGAATTTGCAACTACAGGTAGCTTGCATATTAAAATATCCTAAAACTTTGAAATGAAACAATCTGCCACTAGTAGTACTCAAGTCAGTAATGCTAAAATGTATACGTGGGCTAATTTACTATTATCGGAACCAAACAAATTAATAATGAACACTAAGTAGAAAGATTAGCCAAAACATTTGTCATTGTCATACTGAGTTTATCAATTTTCATGTTCTTTCTTCCTTGTTGAAAAATATATCGAAGACGTTGAATCAAAGCAAATGAAATCGGAATAGGTGCATCGTTGTTATAAATGCGAATATTGACTGTTATTACCGTAGTTTTCAATAAATGACTCGATTTGCACGTTAGGGATAATGATCTCCAGCATATAATTATTGTCGGATTTAAAATAAAACGGTAGACATGCAGTTAAAATCGTTTCCTTATATCACGGCCAAAGGGTCTCCATCGACTTTAGAAGTAATAATTTCGATTCTATTATCTAGTAGTGATCCTAAGTCCAATTTTAACTTATTAAAGAGGTAACCACGTTCAGTATTAGTGTGGTCACATAGCAAGACACACGTCCCACTTGCGACAGCAGCTAAAACATCATGATGAGACATCTCTCCCGTTAGATAAAGATCAGCTTTTACACCTTTTAGCAAGGAACCACCTGCTCCAGCAACCACGGCTACCGTTCGGATTAACTTCTTTGCGATATGCTCTTGTCTTTCCTAACAAATAAGCGCAATTTTAATATTTAAATAAAGTATTCTGTCCTTCTAGTTACCGTATTAATAAGAAACGACTTTTCTTAAAATACCGAGATTTCCATTACGCTTAAAGGTTTATAAAAATCTGCAGCAAGCCTCAATGATGATAAGTTCAAATGCTTCTTTACTTGAGCTATCAATATTTGTAAAGATACAGGCTCTACCAAACGACAAATACGTCCAGATCCAGTACCTAGAATTGGTTTCTAAACAACAGCAGTATACGGTAACACATTGTAAGTAATAATTAAATAAGTAGACCTTAAAACATGAATTGTATTAATTGTACGAAATCAGAAGATTAACTTACACTAGAAAGCTTAGTAATTTGTAGGTTATCATTTCTATCAAACATTTCATGGTACGAATCTAGAATCTGAAACATCCCAGATCTGGAACACGTAATTCCATATTTAACGCAACCTTTAGGATCTCTAAGTAATTAAAGTAAAATTAAAAGATGTTTAGGAGTGCTGTATCATTTGATGAACAGAAAATCTACACTCACACAAGATCAGATACAATTATGTCCTGAACTGAGTTTTCTTTATTGTAATTATTTAGTACTTCTGACCAATTGTGTTGCTTATCTTTGCTAATATACATTTCTAGCTTGTAATATCCACTGGCACTCTCGTCAAAGAAAGGAATGACTGGTTGTGTAGTATATTCCCCTAGGCACGATGCTAACCAGTCCGTAACCCCGCCTAATCAAAGATAAACCTTTTAATTGTAACGATGTGGCTTATATAATTAGGTCAGTTCCTAAGATTATCACCCGTAGTACATTTAAACAAGCTAACAAAGTTGTTGTTTTAAGTCGAGCCAATTTTAGACCTAAAGTCTGCACAAATATCTGCAAGTATACACTATACAGTAATATGCCCTCATTTTAAATTAAGGCTCTTCATGTATAATAGTTCAGAAATTTTAGTATTTATCGTCTAAGAATAAGTATTTCGCAATTACTGTAAGTTATATCGGGGACTACCCAAGTTCCCTTACTAGTCGCTAGACATAAGCTTGCGAGTACACCGTTCAATCCAGGTCGGTTACCGTACGTATACATATTTTACAAGGTACATACCTTTTAATGAATCATATATCGTATGAGGAGAATAAACAGCAATCCTGTTTTCAATTGCACTAACTAATATCCTCTCTTTCACAGAAGAGTTGGTCAACTTCTTTAACGGAGCAAATATAGGCGGATGATACGATAAGATCATATCTGCTTTTTCGGCAATAGATTCTTTTAAGACAGCTTCGGTTAAATCATTTGTAATCATTAATTTTCTCACTAAATGAGGTTTACTTGGCTCAACAAGCAATCCAACATTATCCCATTTCTCAGCTAAAGAATTTGGACCAAACCTTTCCAGTTTAACTACTACTTCTTGCAACTCCATACCGTACGCTCCTGCAAAATTGGATAACTGACGATAAGAACTGACTCGGTAAAGTGACTTTCTGAGTGACAAGAATGTATTCAAATATCCACATTTGGTCATAACAGCATCACAAGCTTCAGGTCTTAAATAATGGCTAAAAATAGGCACAAAAGATGAAGGCTACTTCGTTACGAATACAGAGCTGAACGCCTGATAGACATGTACAGGATCAAACTAAACGATAAATTTACATAATATAAATGTAAATTAGTTTACGTCTTAATGTATTATATTATTACAATACGTGTACGTATTATGCAGAACGTATTATACTGTACTACAGTAATCAAAGAGATGCAGCAGTCATTTAGCAATAACAACATTAATTTAACATAATTTATAAGTAAGGAAATAACCACAGCTTTTTAGAGATACATACCGTATGTGCAATTGATATGAATGAACTACGGCAGCGGGTCAAAAAAGTAGCAAGTTGCATTTATTACAGTACGAATCTTGAAGTGTGCAATGTACTGTAGTACTGTACACGTACTGTAGACTAGTAGAACTAATCAATCAATAAGAGGATTGTGTATGGAGCACTGGTTACCTCAAGTTGCATTTATTACGTACTGTACAGTACGAATCTTGAAGTGTGCAATGTACTGTAGAGTCTACTGGTGTCCGTCTGTACTGTACGTACTGTAGACTAGTAGAACTAATCCATCAATAAGGAGGATTGTATGGAACACTGGTTACCTCAAGTTGCATTTATTACAGTACTGTACAGTACAGTACGAATCTTGAAGTGTGCAATGTACAGTACTGTACAGTACTGTACAGTACAGTACTGTACTGTAGAGTCTACTAGTGTCCGTCTGTACTGTACGTACTGTAGACTAGTAGTAGAACTAATCAATCAATAAGAGGATTGTATAGAGCACTGGTTACCTCTACTGTTGCACTACTGTAGTAGACTTCAGCACGCATTGAATCAGTACTGTACGGTATTGCGCTTTCTTTTTTTATGTTAAGCTGGTTCAAATCGATGAATTCGTTATTGCAACGGTACAGCAGCAGTACCTGTAGACGATTGAAGAGTGCAATATGTCGAAGCGCAAGGGAGTTCGATTTGATGAAGAAAATTTGCAAGCATTAGCTAGCGATGACGTTAAACGTTTCAAAAGTAAGCATTCACTGGACAGCGATGAGGAAGATGATCGAAAGCAAGTTGATAAACTAAATGAAGACGATATTGAAGGACAAGAAGACGAAACAGAAACGTATACGGATGACGGAATGAAAATTACACCTTTTAATTTGAAGGAAGAATTAGAGGAAGGCTATTTTGACGCTGAAGGTAACTATTTTGCAAACAAGGATGATGATGTGAGTGATAACTGGTTGCAAGCTGTCGACTGGAACAAAATTAAAAATCAATCAAATAAAATCGAGCAGGAAGATAGTGCTCAAAGTGAAAAAGTAGACAAGCTTCCACCTGACGGTATCTTGAATGCTCTAAAGGAATTGGCTGCTTTCTTGCTACCTAAAGAAACTCCGATACGAGCTATTCGTCGTTTCGGCGGAAACAAGGGTAGCTCAGCTAGTCAAAAATGGAAGTTAAAGAAAGAAAGATTTCAGCCTGCAGATATTGCAGGTACTGCAAATACTGAAAAGGAAGAGGACAATCGAAAAAAGTGCGAACGCATAACTGAAATAACAGATCTCTTGCTTCACAATGACAGGACAAACATCTATCATGAAAACTTAGAATATATCAATCATCAAATTAGCTTACTAAGCGAAAAATCGAAAGATGAAAACAATGACACGGTTAATTGGTTCTATAAATGGAAAGATGAAGAAGATGCAGAGGTCTTTGGACCATACAGTAGCGCACAAATGCTTGATTGGACAAATCAAGGTTATTTTCCAGATGGGGTTTTTGCTCGTAGGGCCGAGACAGAAGATTCTCTTTACTACACATCGAAGAGAATTGATTTTGATCTGTACACTTAATTATATTCGTGGGAAACATATTTTGCTATTGAATATCGCTCCTAGTTAGGTACTAGTTACCTACTCACTCTAAGTCTAAACAGCTCCGTCCGTTTTATACAAGTAATAATTCTTCCTTTACGTATGCAGTATGCACATCAGGTCATACTACCGCTTGCACTAACGCTAACGTGCTACTGTAATAACTCTAGATGGATGCGCACAATGATTCCTCGTTGAGTTAGAAACTGTTATGATTCATTGAGCAAGATGTTCGTAGTGTGAATATTCGCATAAGAAGTTTCACGTTTTATTAATCATATACGTGTATACGTAAATTGATAGAAAATACAGTAATCGTCTTTAAGAACTATGAGTATAACACATCTTTGCTGCAGTAAATTCAGCTGCGTGACTAGAATTAAGGATTAATGTAAAATATTTGATTTTAATCATTGCATGAAAATATTATTGTAATAATTATCTAGTAACCAAGGAATTAAGAGATGCTATGCTATTAGCAATTATGTATTACTGAGTTAACAGCAATTCTTAATTGCCTAATAGTATACCAACTTTAAATGACTTTTTATGTCATACTTGGACAATTAGAACTATAGCACCGAAAGTAAGAAAATGACTTGTTAAAGTGTTATACTTGCTTTGGGAATGACAGTAATATGCCTTACGAGTGTATTCCCGGCATTGTAGATCAGTTTTTTATCATTCCAAAGTTTTCATACTAATGTTATTTATTGTATCATAAAAGGACTTATACAAAAGTCAATTTTGTAAATTAAAGCTGTAAATTTATATATCTTCTTTACCAACTTTTCTTGACAAGCACCTGTAAATACGGTAATAAATATGTTATAGCAAAAGCTGTTAACTGTAAAGTGAAGCAGTGGTATACGATATTCATAGATCATACGGTTATACGGTGTAATTAATAATAATTAATTGATGCCATCCTTAGCTTAGCGCGTATTACTACTTCTCAAGTTCTCATTGCGAATTCGCAATGAGAAATGAGAGTACTGTATTATGTTTCAAAAATAGATAATAAACAATTAGTAATTATTGTCGCAATCTCCAGCCCATCACTCCATTATTGATGAAAACAGAAATTCATTAATCAGTACGGATAAACAGTTAAACATAAAGGTGTTCAATGTGCATATTTAAAGTTGAATAACATGCCATCAGCATCAAGTAAGATCGAGATTTCCATGAAATTATAATCTTCGCGCTAGTCCATAATATTTACTTGAATTAACGAAATTGATTATAGAGGTATTTATAAAAATTTACTGGCTCTAATTTTCGGCTTTACACAGGACTACATTAAAATATTTAAGTATTTTAAAAATTTGTATTCAAAATCATCTATCTGAATTATTATTATATCTCCAATATAAAATTTTTATCTGGATTATTCTTCTTTGCAAAAATAGTGGTTGTACCTTCAATAACGGAGTACAACCACTCTTAAACTTTACTTATTAAAGTGCGTAATTAATTATTAGAATCAAAGAATACTTCTGCCAATGTATCGTAATTAATTATTAGGAATTAAAGAATACTTCTGTCAATGTATCTATAAATCTTGACGTAGAAATTTTTGTATGAGCACAATTATACACAAAATTATTTTTCATTGAATTTAAATTACGCGCATATGAGTATATTGTATAATATAAATAAGAGAAATTGCAATATTTAATCATAACCCAAATCAATTTTTGTAAGATCTCGGATACTTTCGTGAAATTCATTGGAATTGATATAGCATAAACAAGAGGTTAGGTAGTAGACCGTGACCGCCAGTGTGGAATCAAATGGCAACATGATACTGAACGAATTATCCAAATAATTTGGCATAACATGGCACACAATACGGCTTATCGCTGCGTTCTTTAAATGTGCCTTTGCTGAGCTGTTTTTGACAAAATGAACAAAGAAAATGTTCAGGATGATACTTTCTCTTTGCTACAATTATACATCGGCCAGCAATTGGCTCTTCACAGTGGCAACAAATGGAACCAATTTTAGTGTAATAATGCAATTTGCAATACGGTAA
Source organism: Trichoplax adhaerens (assembly GCF_000150275.1). Classification (NCBI taxonomy): domain Eukaryota; kingdom Metazoa; phylum Placozoa; class Uniplacotomia; order Trichoplacea; family Trichoplacidae; genus Trichoplax; species Trichoplax adhaerens. Next base: position 2,498,296 of record NW_002060951.1, on the reverse strand, counting down.
GCCTTCATAATTCATAAACACTCCATCAATGAACGGTTTCTTGCATTCCTGCAAATAAATATATATAACATCAGAGCAAAATTTTCACCGAAGATATTGCTAAAGAAGGTGAAATATAAATCGTGATATAAATAGTATTACAGCGCTAATTACTATATTTATTTATTTATATAATAAGAAAGTAACGATTTTCTTACCATGCACACGAAACACTCTGGGTGCCATTGGCAATTCAGGGCCGAGACAAATTCTTCAGTAATTTTTTTATTACATGCATTACAATTTGGAGCATGTAATTCATTAAAGCAATTGGAACAATAAGGCTTATCATCAACAACATGAAATTTTTCATCAACTAAGGGCTTTTTACAAATGGTACATATAAAATGCTCCGGATGCCACTTCTGATCCATTGCTGTCAAGCACTCCTAAAACAGTAAGTTTAAGATAAGTTAGTTTATACCCATTTAGAGCAAAGCAACTATCAAATGAATTAGTTCCTTTAGGAAGTAATGCATATATAGCATATATGCACTTTCAGCAAGCACAATTAAAATGTCAAATTGAGATTTATCCAACCTCAATGTAAAAATATTACAAAAAATCTTGTCTATGGCAATAAGATCATTTACCGTGGTTATAGATTCATTGCAACCAGCGCACTTTGGTGCAAATAGATCAAAATAATCTTTTTCACAATAAGGTTTCGATTCCCATTCGTAAAATGTCTTACTAGCTAGAGAAGATCCACACTCCGCGCAAGTAAAGTGCTGGGGATGCCATGATTGATCTAAAGCAGTTAAAATTTGACCAACAATCATCCTATGGCACCCTGCACACATGCCTTTTGATTCAACATTAATCCCTATTCAAGATTAAGTAATTGCATTAGAAAATTAACAAAGCCTACTATTTAAAAACTTTGATAGTATCGATATAATCTAGTTATCGTCACAATTATTATATGTTTAAACTGTATGTATAATATGGTAAATCAATACCTTGCTTATTTAAATCCGATTGCAGCCCGCCCATCAGTGAATCTAACTTTTTTGCATTATCCTCTTCACGGTCGACGTCTATGTGTTTGCTTAAGTTTTTATTATCATTAGCGATTTTACTCGGTATATCTTGTTGATCTTTTTGAGCGCTAGCAGATTTTGAATTTCGTATGCTCCTTGTCTTCATCGTTGTTAAGGACTCCATTAAATCGTCAAGCTCTTTTGTTGCTGATGTTAGACTATTGTTATCATGTTTATCCTAAAAAATAGATCAAGCTTTAGCAAGTCAGTTCTATAAAACATTCAAAAATTTCTGTCCATTAGATCAATACAATATTTGATGCAATGAATTTAAGAAAATAAGAAGTAATCGATTATTTTATTTACTTCTGATTTAGTTAAATCATTGCTTATCAAGTTTTTATTCAATAATGCAGTTTTCGGCGGTTTATGAACTTTATCTCGCACTTCATTTCCATTTTCTAGTGAAAACAAGGATGATCATTGACTCAATAAGGTTTAAGATCAAGCTCCTAAGTTTGCTAAATACAGATATACGTGTTGATAATTGGCAGATCAACCCTATAAAGATACTATCAGAAATGTTACAACATAGCTTTTATCAACTCACTTAAGTCTTGTTGTAGGCCTGATTTATTTCCATGTTCTAATTCCTGTAATAACTTGTCTAATTCCGATGTATCTGCATTCTTGTTAACATCAATTTGTTGTTTAACTGTATAATAAGGTGTTACAATAAATTAGGTAAACGTAGCAATAGCCTAGCATTGTTACTGTTCCTGTATAATGCATATAAATTTAATAAGGTGTTTGATCATGTTTAAAAGATTCAGATCTATTATTACAGAAAAACAAAGACATTAGAAATGTCTTCATTGCTCACTATTATCAGCGGTAACTTCCTTGTTTACTGATGAAGATTCTCTTTGGTGCTCTTGATAGGATTGCACTAATTGATATGATTTCGGCGGCGGATATTCTATATTGGGCTCATTACGAAGATCATCTTGATTTTCATTCTTATTTGAGGTTATCGGTTTAGCTGCTTGCAACTCAGCCAATAGTGAATCTATTATTTGCAATCGTTAACGTAATGATGTGAGTGGGTGTTATTAACTTAATGATATTATTATATGTACGCGTACTTGTTCAGTTTTAATGAGTTGTCTGTATTATTCATAAAGCAGGCTACGGCCTACGGGTGCACATTATTTGTAATGAAAGATACAGCAATACGCGAGTATGAGCAGATTTTCACGACTAATCATTATCACATTATTATCATGATTATTAGTAATTATTGGGTTTGTAGATACTCCTGTTCATGGTTCGGTTTAAGTAAGATGGTACAAGCAATAGCTAGCCTGTACTATACCTTACAGTACAGGCTAGCTATTGCTTGTCAGATTAAGATCGATTAAGAATTTTTGAAGTGTACTGTATTTAATAACATATAAAGTAAGTACGATACGATACATTAGAGTCTTACAAAGCTGTTATGCTGTAAAGTATCGTTAAGTACATGTATTAGGTTTTTGTAGGAGTTCTAAAAAGATTTAATTGCAATCATTATGATAACACACGTACTAGTACAGTACAAGTATATTGTATGTTTCGTACTTCACTCTGTTGACATCACAAACTACATGCGTAATAGAGATAAAAAAAGAAATCATGAAATTATATCATATTACAATTACAACGATAATTATGTTATCAAGCCATTCGATCGATCGCAGACCAAATAGTATTGAGATATCAAATCAAATTAAAATTGAATGAACAATGTTCAAATAAACAGTCTAATCGTGCTGTGCGCGTAAACCTACATTGCCCAACTTCTGATGCGTACCGTAAACTTTATGAGCTAATACAGAAAGATAAAAATTACGAAAGTTTTTGTCCTATGGATCATCTCCTTCTAGTAGCCTACGATTGGCAGTATTGAAGAATATCAGCGCTGAATTATAAGCCTAAACAGTAATACAAATATTGATATCCCATCGACAAAACTAAAATTTACAATAACCTGCGGGAAAACTATGCGATAGTAGTTTAGCAACGAGTAATCAAACGCTACCACTTTGATTTCGTATATGAATTATTAACAAAATTTAGAGAAATAACGAAGACAGCAACAATTGTAATCGTACAGTAAGTTTAAAAGTTTTCTTACCTAATTCATCCATTAATTAATTAATAATTAGGAAGCACTGTGAGCTTAACTGGAACCACGATACAATTGTTGCTTGCGAGTAAATTAACTTACGGCAGTGTCCTTTTTTACAGGATAGAAAAAACTATTTGTTAAATTTATGTCGGCACTGATATACTGTACTGTACAGTATACTGTATAGTGTACACTAGAGACCTTTATATCGTACTCCTCCTGCAAGTTGCAACAGAGTCTACCGTAGTACAGTCACAGTGTACGTAGAAATCTGTTTATAGAAATCATTTCAAACTACGATGACCACTTCACTCAGCCGCAAACTATTTAATGGAGTCATACTAGCCAACACTATACAAAACATAATCTATGATAATTATGATATTATTATTAATAATATAACAGTACTACAAACTAAGATTTTGTCTATTGTCTAATGTCTAGCAGTCCGTGGCACAGTATTTTGTATCCACTGATCTCGTGCCTGTTTCACAACAACTTGTACTCTATAATGTAGTGTATTTTGTTTAGACTATCGAAGTGATGAGTCAATAATGCCTGCATGCCTAGGTAAGCGTACGGTAAAGCAGTACAAAAGTATGTATTGTACTGTAAAGTGTAAAATATCAGCACCGTCATCATTGCCGTACTGCACTTTACTGCACATTGTGAAAGCGAAAAGATATCTTTTGGGTTTTTGGTATTACAATCGGCTTTAAAATGAAACCAACTGCAAATATTATAGTTCTCTTTGCACTCATTCCAGTAATCTACAGTCAGGCACCAATTTTGCCTCGACCAGATGGATATGTTTATCATAATGGGAGTCCGGAAGCTCCTATCCATATGGAAGCTTTTATCGATCTTGCTTGTCCAGATTGTAAAACCGCCTGGCCTATACTTAAAAAACTGGCAGACAGCTATGGCCCAAATAAATTACGCATGACATTTCACATTAATCCCCTAGTTTATCATAGACAAGCCTATTACGCAGCTATGGTAAACTACATTCCCGTTAACTTTCAATGATGACAGAATAAATCGCTTTAAACTCTAAAATAAATTAGTGATATATAAGAACACGTAAGACTAGATTATCGAATCAAGTTATTTGTCCGTGTTGTTATTGTACACCACAGCACTGCAGATTATGAAACAGTTTCAAAGCAGCATTTAATAAATTTATGTGATTTAAACTCCTTTTATAATGGAAAGTAATATCCGATTTAAATTGGCATACAATTAATTAAATTAAGTTATTACTACAATTATAATTAAGTGATACAGTGCATAAATATTCTATTAGCGTTGAAAATAGAAAAATGAACATTAATTGACTCAAGTACCGGAAGTCATCTTACACGCTAATTTTATATTAACAAAAACTTCCAAACAAAATATTTTATACAATTCCTTACTATATACAGTATATTTAATTACATATCGAATTTAAAAAATGAATTCTCGAGTAACAATTAACTTATACAAATTTATCGTATTCTCAACGTAAAATACAATGATATTTAGCCACTATTAAAATGTCGTAAACTAATTCTATTTCAATAGGGTGTTCGCGCACTTGTCGCAGCGAATGTATCAGTACATGATTTGTTTAACTACATGGATGCTGTGTTTAAAAACCAGTCTGAATTTTATAACAAACCAACTTTGAAAATGTCAGGGCTACAAGTTATACAGTAAGCTATTTATTTCCTCTACAGAATTATATTATGCTGATCAACAACATATAAAAATATAGTTATGAACTTTAATGGGTATGCTCTATTGTAGCCATATTATTAAATGTATTACTAATTTGGACTTCTTATACACTAGGGCCTACGCAAAATTAGCTCATAAAGCTGCCGGAATAAGTGCTATGAAATTCGCAAATGCCTTGCAAAATAGTGGCATTGATCATACCACAAGGCTGAGTAGCAAACTGGCTTGGGAACGTAAGTATAACTAGCATATACCATAAAATACAATTATACAATTAGTTGTCAAAACGACATAGTTTAGTTAAAAACTTTCTTACATCTACCTATACATAATAATCATGCTCACTGCCCAAAGCTGATGTAAATTTTGATATGCCCATGGATACATATCACTGACATACACATCCTATAAGTTCTTTTTATATAGTAAACTGTAGATAGTGTGGATTCAACTTACAATAATACATTATTATTATTGTTGATACACTACAGGTGGCGTAACAGGAACACCGAGTTTTTTTATAAACGGTATCAGAGTGATCGGTCAATCAAATTGGACAGTTAAGCAATGGAAAAAAGTTATAGACCCTTTACTGAAGACAAAGTTTCCTCGCTTAGAATTGTAATCTCTATCTTAGTTTGATATCAATTATTTTTCTTTTCTATTCCCTGCTATACGAAGATATCTCGAATGACTAAAAGACATGTAATAAATTAGTATAGTAATTAAGTATAATGAAATGATAGAGACAATTCTTGCATGGCATAAAATTTTATGCTTTGTAAGTAGAATAAATGAGAATTAGATTTATATTGTCGTCCTCAACCATTTATAAATTCATTTTTGTAAAGAATAATGTTAGTAATAAAAATCTTCCATTTGACTTCGACATTATGCAATATTTCTTACATGTATAGAGGGTCGCAATTACTGAAAGGTTTGCAGAATGGTAAATTTAAATTCACATCGTCAAAAGAATTACGATTCGAATAATTACCGATAATTAATTTCATAATAATATGCCCTTTTTTGTATCAAATTTGCAATATAGCCGTAATAGTCAACCGTAATGCTCAAAAGACGTAATGCATTTATGATCTCATTAGATATATAAATCACATTAATTAATTCAATAATTACTTATCCAGATAACAAAACTCCTTCAGATTTGCGTAAACACATTGATCCGTTAATATATCATTAATAAGAAATCACGTAAGCGCACGGATATCATAGTGCGGAAAAGAATAAAGTTTAGATTAATCGCTAGATGCCGCTTGATAAAATTTTAAATCCTGCGCTTTTGTACCGTTGAGCTTGCAGTTCAACGGAGACTTTGGTAAAACATTGATCTCCTTCATTCATGTGCAAAACAGGATCCTTCATTATCGTAGAATTTAGCTTATAATACGAATTGTAAATAATCTTAGTGAACTTACCTTTTTATTGATAACGATATTATAAATAGATTTCATAGTAACCATTATCGCTTCATTTAATACCGTTTGTCTTATGTAGAACGATTATAATAAAAGTAGTAAATGGCGGCTTTTATTATTCATTATAATGAATGAGAGAAATCCAAATCGTACTATCGTGATGTTAAACACAAGATAAATTACAACTGTTTCAAATTTAATATGCTTACTGCTATGTGCGATTTTAAATATTGGATACTCGTAGACTTTACATATATATTAATATAATATTGCATTCCAGTTATAATAAGAGGTTAATAGGGCAACAAACAAAAACCTTATATAATTCGTGCTTCGCGAGCAGATTGAATATTTCAATCAAAGATATTTTTTGTACATTTCATAACATTAAGATAATGTTTCTACTTCAATTTCTGCATAAAAAAACTCCTTTGCAATTGATAAGGCAAGCTAAGGAAACGGTATGAATATATATACACGAAATAGCTGTAGTTATAGAAATACTGGATTATCTATCATCGTAGTCAATAGCACTCTAAAAATGCAAATAATAGAAATAGTATATAACCAGTAGTTAATACAGCTGAAATAAGGTACAAGTGTTATCTATACGATGAATATGAAGTAGATTGATAAACCGAATACGATGAGCATAGAATAATGGAATGGAGTAGCTGTTTTCATTGAAGAACCTCTTTCCTTAATCTCGCTTTTTGAGCTGCTTGCGTTCTCTTGTATTGAATGACTGCACGGCTTGCCGCCTTGGGTTTCATTGGTGGAACAGATGATGGATCAACATATAAAAAACCTTGGCTATACAAAATGCCAATTAAAATGGATTAATTGAACAGTATAAATATGTAATCTCAAACACCACGTTACTCTTTTTACATACATTATCTGTATAAAGTATAATTCTACGAAAAAATTATTTGATGTATTAGCTAAATATGCTAATAACTCGCTATATCGAAATTACTATGAAAATACATACTTGATATGTAAATGATTAGGAAGTTATATTTTTAAATACTTACGGCTTTCGTTCGTGAATTAATGGCAGATTAGAGTTTGTTATGCTGCAAATTTCAATATGAAATTCGTAAGACCTCAGTTAATCTACGTAATATAGCTCGTATGATCAAATTAGGATTTATCATTTTATGATTATTAGATCAACTTGTGTTCGTATTATTAGAAAGTGTGCCCTTGCAATGAATAAATGTATAAGTAATATTAGCACAAATTTAAGCGCCTCAGTTACCTTTTTCAACCAAACACAGTGTTTAAAGGGAATTAATAATACAGTTTTACTACTTTAGTATTAGAAAAGTAAAGTGAAAAAATTTAGTTTCAGTTAGTTTTGCAGTCTTATGGGCTACCATTATTTGTGAATTAACCCAAAATCGTAATCAGAAAATACTACAGAATCATTTCAAGAAAGTCTACACGATCATAAAGCTATTTAAAGTGTTATAACAAGATCTCTTCTAATAAATGATGGATACGATTATGTCCTTATGTATTACTAACGGACGCGTACTGCAATTACATGTGCTTTATGTTCCTGCAAAAGTTCGTTTTGATATCATGATATCGATTCAGTCCAACGTACTTGTAATCAATATATAATCATTACACATTATAACATTTATGTATCTACAGCAAATCATTGAACAATGAACATCTATCAGTTACGGAATTTTCAAAATTACAGTATTGCTGTCATTGCAATATAAAGCGATCATAAAAGACACTTATTGGCTAAAGCAAAATAACGCCTATGGAAATACTGTAGATATCGATTCAATTTTAGAGAGAGCTATTCAGTGATGAAAATGAAGTCCTCCTTTTAGTTAACATGTAGTAAAAGATAAATAACCATCAACTACTTAACCATATACTTCATGATGCGACAAATAGTGGCCCAGTAAGGATATATAGAAACATGATATTGCACTGTACTTATAAGAATCTCGACTTAGATACGATCGACGTTCACTATAACAATATACAATAAATACAGCAAATACGAATATATTGCTAGCAGCTCAAATTTTTTACTTACACTTCCCTAGAAGAATCATTTTCGTGGATATAAGCCTTAGCCATTAAGAATGCATCTGGTGTCCATTTATCGGAGTAAAGTGCTTCTCTTAGATTATTTTTTAGGCGTTGCAACTTAATATTAAGATAATAATACGCGAAATAAAAATTTATCCGAAGCTATTTTGGTATTTACAATCAAAAGCTTTCGCTCATACAAGCAGTCAAAAGGTCTTTTTCAAATTGAAAGTTGATGCAATAGAATTTTCTTCTTACCTCTGTCTGATCTTGAAAACTTTTCAACTTTAAGTATTTAATAACCGCTTGGCATTCAGATAAGGAAGATGGTAACTCTTCAGCCGTCGCCAAGCCAATGACATCAAGTTGTTTCTCATCTATCAATTCATCTTTTTTTGTATCATTTAACGACATTGCTAGCAATCTGAAAACAATTGCAACATGTACAAACATTGCATTAGATATTGTAAATGACTTGATACAAAAAAACAAATACTGTGTATTGATAGAAATGACATACTTTTCTTTATCTTCTAACAGTTTAAAAAGATTTGAGTTCATTTTTTGTGACTCGGATAACTCTTCATGAAGGCCTTTAATCTCTGCTGTTAATGATGCTATTTTCATTTCATTAATCTTAGATCCATGAGCTAGCGTTATAATATGTTAAATTAATACATTAGATATAAAATTTTCATTAAATGAATTCGTCAAATTTTCTTTTCTACTTAATATCTATAGATTTTTTTACACCAGTGTTACTATACAGAAAATGAAACTATTAGATTTATTATCACAGCTGTACAGATGCATACTGGAACTCATGCTGACACTTGAGCCATTTCTTGAGCCTTGGCTAGAATTATTATCTGAAATAGAGCCTGGAATTTAAAAATTTAACGTTCGATAAGCTCAATATTTACATCATTGATGTGTACATGAAAATGAAATCAGTAAAAGTTATAAATTAGATTAGTAATTGTTGTAGCTGAAATAATTGAAAGCATACTGATTAAAATATTCCAGCTTAAAAGCCTAAGTCCTCATACAATTACATATTACCTGGCTTAGTCGACAGTCTTTGATTTATTATGACTTTCAGTTGTAATTCTGTTTGAATAAAAGAGAATTTATTCCATGTTATAGCGAAAATCGATCTACATTTCGATTCAGTAAACTTTTAGGCTATCATCTACGTTTGTATTATGTTTTAGCATAAGAGAAAATAACAGAACTATAGTATGTCGTTGCGAATTATTATAGAAAACAGCATTTCCATTACAACAGTAAATACTACAGTAATACTACAGTAATACTCTCAGTCTAGTATAATATACGATGCTGACAAATAATGAATGATGACATTACAGTATTCACAATGATGGTCATTATATTGCGTGAGAAGTCGGAAAGAAAGTCGAGATCACTAAATCTTACGATTTACATTTCATCATTGTCGTAACGTTTATAAAACATAATAACTAAAAATACCAAAAGCAATACAGAGCTAATGAAATTTTGAAGAATAGTATGAGATAAGTAAAAGGTAATAGTTATAATTAGAAATATTGAATCGATCGGTATGCTAAGTGCAAGAAATACAAAAAATATCGTACTAGTTACGCTAATGGAAAGCGATCACTGAAAGAGCAGTTACATTCATGAAACTTAGTGAGAATGTATGCAGTTACAAGAAAGTAACAGATGGGCGTATGTACTCGTATGTATATAAATAGTAATTAAGCAGCAATAACAAAACGATGCTAATTCAGCCTAACTGATAAATCAAGGCATAAAAATAAGTAAAAAATACAGCGTGATTTAGTACGACATGCATTAAAGTATCATAAGAGTAAACTGTACTAGATTTTATACGGATATTACGAGTTTATTTACTATTTTAGAATACGGTGCATTACGATCATGATAGAAGAATGGTCAGAGAGCAACAATATGTAAATAAATTTATGATATTTATACAATATATGATACAAGAACTGCTATCGAAGCTAGCAGAACTACAATCAAAAATTTTCATAGATATGGTATTCTAAAGATATGGTTTTACCACCTTCAATTTCAATAGCTGCCGATATAACAGTATCTGGCATTAAAGATGCAGGTATCACAAAATGGTATTATGAATAAAGGTAAACCCGATGCGTCTATCACTACCATAATTATAAAAAAAGAGCTCCAATACTTTTAAGATCGGCTGTTAGTATTATAATCCTTGCTTTAACACTAATAAATGAAATTATGCTCGTATGTTGAATATTTAACGTAATAAGACATCAATAGATATCGTTCAGCCAAAGAAATTACCGTTTATAACTTGTAGAACAAATTATAGAACTGAGCACTATATTTCAGTAAGATATACTGTAAGTCATATTTGTTATAGGAGGTGTATTTCTTACGCTACCTTTATTTTCTGATTGCAATCCTTCTATTTCCTTATGCAATCCCTTTAATATATCGGCATGTTGTTCTTTTAAAAATTCAATGCTTTTATCTAAATGTCGTATCCTCTGTTCAGGATTCGCCCCATCTGGTACGGGCAACAACTTGCCATCCATTTGAATAACTGGATCGACTATGGTGGATGATGGAGTTATATTATCACGATTTACCGATCGCGGAATTTTATGACGCTCGAGCCGCGATCGGGACCAGGAAGGCGCATTTACCAAGGGAGGTAAATTATAACTTCGTGACATTGAGACTTTTCCTATTTAATATCGTAGTTATATTATATCGCTCTATTCGATATGGTAATTTCACAATAACGGACTGCTTATAACCATCAAAAATATGGCTAGAATGGTGAAGCACAGCAGTTGTGGTGTGAAGATAACCTAATTGGCTGCGTTTACCAATACGCTGCCTAAATTAAATACGCGTATAGTGATCTCTCCTAACCAATACTTGATCAATCCTAGTGATGGAAATAAAATCTAAGTTAGCCTTGTGATAAACAACTTTGGCAAACAAGTACGCTGAAATTTAATTAAATTACACATCGTCATTAATTTGCTACCAATAGAGAAAGATGCAATGCTATTCCTGATTGGATTAAAATACAAAACTAAAGGATAAGTTATCGAAAGTAGATTGTATTTAAGTGTTTTATAAAAACTCTTCGAAAATATACTACTAACCTTTAACAAAAATCGACCTAGATGTTTATGAATCTAAATCACCTTGAAATAGGGTATACTTTACATCAGTATTATCACGGAAAAGCAAGTTTTGAACTGTAACACAACAGGACGGCAATTTACTAATCTATTCTTCTTTATTAAAATTCTTCAGCGAGTGTCATCCGTATTTGTCAATATGTCCTCCTAATATTAATCTTAGTAATGGCTTACGGTATCTCACGAAACTACATAGAATATATATAATTATTAACGCAGGCAAGTACAGTATGCAGTGATTATTTTCTATCTTACTGATTAGATGGTTTCTATGGCAACAGAGAACCGCCATTGCGCAATGAATACTATGGTATAATCTATTGCCATATTATGTCTTTTCATTTAAAGAATATTCATTTAATGATATCTAGTTAAATAAATAAATAAATACAAAAGCAAGTTTCCGTTTGAACTACTACATCAATAGGAGTCTCCTCAAATCCTAAATCTCCCATCGTTCTGAAAAGCTAATTAGATGAAAAAATTAAGAACTTGCAAAAACTTTGCTTTAGTTCATATTTCTTTCATTGACGTCATTATCAGACAGTAACGAGTTCATTCTAATAGTTTCCTGCACAGCAAATTTGCTACATATGACTTACGATAATTTACGATAATAAAAAATGTAATAGAAAAGTGTAACATGAAACTCTTTAGCATAGCTTAAGCGAAGGGATTATCTTATCATAACAGTTTATTATTTTATTCAAAGTACAAATGGAGTTGAAAGAATTAATTTAATAATTGATATTTGGCATCGATCTTAATAATATATGTATTGCGTAGAATTTATAAAAATAAAATCGAAGTACGATAAATAAGTGGTAATCAATGAGATCCAAGAACTGCATATGTGACATTGGCGTTCCAGATAAAAACTTAGAGCATTGTGTGGTATAAAGAAATTATATATGAGAGTATGTACATAAGATTATGATAGCAAGTTGTAAGAATTAGCGACAATAATTATAGGATACTGCTGTAGTTTAAAAATTAGAAAGTATTACATATAAAAAACCTTAGCACTCCTACATGGTTGCTAATGATAAAATTGTTAATGTCTAAATTACTACAATTAATAGTAAGTTTTCTTTATAATGGCTAACGTACGTTTTGATTTAAAGTGAAATATTATTAATAAAGTTTATAAACGATGATAGCGGTATAGAACGTACAGAGTATAAGTACATCAATAAAAATTTCTGCTATTGAAACTTAAATAGGCAAATACAAAGAAGTGAATCACTAGGAAACTATTTTTAGTAGAAGTTATTTAATCTGAATTTAAAGTTAAACAGACACCCTGCAGTACCCAATGCGAGCTATGTTCTCCAGTTGCAAGATCGGCTTCAAAAACTAATCCTTTACCCATGCTATTTCGTCGTTGTGAGGTAGTGTAAACAGGCGCTCTAAAAGTGTTCTGATCGAGCACGAAGATCAAATATATCAGAAAATTTTAAGACTACATTAACTAGATCTTATAAAATTTACAAACTTGACTCTGTTATTCTATTGCGTTCTTATGACTAAACTATGCCCTACTGATTTTTTGACTATCAAGCGCAAACGTATCCGTGCTGAGAGCAAATTGACATAAACCAATATGCGTATATGCGCACGTCATAATATAGTAGAAATGTTGTACTATTTGTATTTACAAAACAAACGGGTATGTAAAATCTATATGAAAATTGTAGCTGATTCATATTAGCAGAAATGAATTATTTAAATACAGGAATTGTAAATTCTTGATTTATAAGAAGTAATGCAATGAAGTATTCTAATGTAAATCATAGTATTGATTAATATCGCAAGTTGAACATGGGATGGAACTATTATGATAACACGGAAAAGCAATCTTACCTGCAATTTTAGTCGATTAGATTCTATAGGTGTCACTTTCAATATCGGTAATTTTTGAATCAGTTGCTTAGGTTTCTGCTTGATTAAACAACTCTTGGCAGTGTTCCATGCTGCACCTTCCAAGTAAAGGCCACTTATATAACATCCGCTGTGAGGCTTTTCGGTGACAATATCAGGACTATTCCATTTCGTAACAACCGTGTACAGAGTAGACTTATCTAGTGGCCAACCATTTTTTCGGCATGTTGCTTGTATTAAAGCTGTTAAATAAGATTCTGGTACATGTAGACCAGGTAACCATAGTACGATAGGTTCTTCCTGTATCCAATCCTCATATTGCTTATGTCGTTGCATAAAGTGTATAATCCAATTACCCAGCGATTTTAATGTTGCTGGAGCTAAATTTCTCCAAACCTGTGGTATTCTGCCATTATATAACGCAGATGCAACATCATCCAGCTCGTGACTCATACCAATCTCTCCCATAAATGCCTTTTGCAATTCGCTCAGTGACCGAGTCATTTTTTCAATTAATTTATTAAACCGTTCTATTTCCTGTAGCAAAACAACTGCTGTTGGCGATATCTCTTTACCAAGCTGCTTTTTTACGGCATCAATATCAAATTGTTTGGGGATTTTAGATTGAATGTCACTTGTTATACTGCTAATAAAATTGTCACGGCTTATCCCAGTGGTGGATATACTTGTCTGTGGTTGTAATTCGACTAACTGTGACCAGATATCTTTCGCTGCTTCGGTGTAGTAACCAATCTCAGCATTCGGATGCAAGCCAAATACCTCAGGAGTATTATCAAGAGGTAATGATTCAATGTAGTCCAGGCACTTATCGCGTGATGTACCAGCAGCTGTAGGAATATGATAATCGGTATGTTGGTCTTGATAATAAAAATGGAATGGTTGAAACGTATCAAATATAAAATCACCCATGTATTCATCCATATATGTGATTAAGACACGTCGATCAAAGCTATCAATTACACGGCCACCATACATAACTTCGCCGATTAAGTACTTTAAGCTACCCCATGGTATCTTTACATCATGTTGATCGAAAGCCTTGATCAAATATGTTCGTAAAATGTTCATTGAGACGCGAAAATCAGATTCATTAAAATCATATGGTATATTCCAACCAATTTTACCATATTTGCGTCGCTCTTGAACTACAGCATGAAAAAAACTTAATGCGAATACCAATGTTGGGAATGCCTCGTGTGGACACTCAATTAATGCATTATTAGATATTTTGTGATATGTATTACGCAAGTTTAGTTTTAAACCATTAGGCGGTTCAGTAACTACTTTCAATGATCGCTGCAATATACCAATAGGGAAATCTTGTATTGGTGCTGTCGTCAACCATAAACGGAAATCAGGATGAGGTTTACTTATACGTTCTAGCACCTTCTCTAACTGATATAACCATTTAACTAATAAATGACAATTTTGCAACATTAACCACTGGCCACGACTTAACGCCGTTTCCAATAATTGAATTGCTGCGGTTTCTTGTCCTTGACCCATCGCAAGAAATTTTAAACGATTACCTCCGAAACCAGAACGCTCAGCTAATTTGACAAGATCACCAGCTGGATCAGATCCTGGACTTAAAATAAATACAATTGGTGAATATGGTGTTGATTGTTCAAATATTGCTTCGTAACTGATAACTGGAGGTGTAACAAATTTTTCCCCCATTTGCTGAGCTACAAAATGGGTCATAGCTCGATAGCAACGATCCACACGAAAGCATCTCAACAAGCATAACTTCTGAAACGAACTGCATTGATTTTCATATTGGAGTGGTAACGGCAATACTTCAGGAGTATCATGATCAAACCATTCCTTCCATTTGGATTCGTGTTGAACAATGTCATCAAATAAATGTTCATACCGTTGAGGAAATTGCTGACATAACTGCTGTAAATCTTCCCAACCTTGTTCTGGTATCCATTCAGGTCGCGGTAATGGATTTTTTTCCAATGCAATACTACCTTTAATAAAGAAATCCAATTCATCCTGTGATAATTTTTGTTGTGATTGCATTAATTTTATAGTCATTTGAAATGATAATAACAATTTGTGCTTTTCGAATAAGCCAGTACAAGCATAATTGTAAATATTTTGTTTCATAGTTTCCATAATATTTTTCAACCGCTTTGATAATATGGAATCGGGCATGCTTTTACGTAAGGAAAATTCAAAAACATCTAAAAATGAAGCCAATGAATACTGATACATATTGTTAATAACTGCCATATCTGATAGGACAAAAAAGAGAACGGCGCCTAATTTGGCTGCTGGTCGATATCCATCGCGTAATTTATCAATATCGGCTGAATTTTTTTCTGCCAGACTCAATTTATCGGAAACTTCGGTAGCTTTAGTCTTGGTATTTTCTAATGTTTGCACTAATTCAGAATTATCCAACATATTACCCGTTGATGTAGCTAGTTCACGCAGTAATGTATCCTCAAGATCTTTTAATAAACGTTTATTATCACTTGTTTGTTGTATTAAACGCTCTCGTTGTTCTTCTAACTCACGACGCTCAAACTTAACAATAACACTTAATAACTGATCTTCTAAACCTTCCAAAGTAACGGTGTAATTAATGATCATAGCTTTACCAAATACTCCTGGCGTATATTTTGGATTAGCCAACTTGGTATTAAGATAAAGCCTAAAATGAGGATCATAATCAATTTCTTTATCCCCCAATAAGATATATTGGCGACCGCTTTCACCTTGGATGTTTTTAGTTAAAACATTTTCAATTACAGGGTCAATATATTCATCGATATCTTTAAACAATATTGGGAAGCCGTACTTAATAGCTAATTCTAATTGTTTTAAAAAGTCGCTGTCATTAAAGGTTGTGATCTTCAAATTAGATTGACTCTCTTTCTTTAGAATCCAATTAAATGCTTGTTGTTGAGGGTCAATACATAATGGAAAACGGCTGCAACGCGTTGTCAAGATGCCATTTTGAATAGATAATTCATCAGGTGGTAAAGACTCTGATGTCCAACGACTAATTTCGACATCGTCAGTCAATAAATCTTCACATTTATACGGTTGACTTAATGGTATTTCTCGTTTTAATAAATCTTGTTCCCAGTTATTGTTGATCATTTCTTTTCTGAAATCCCAACTAAAGGCTCCCATATAGCATAAAAACGCAGATGACAATAAACAATCACCTAATAAACGAACACGTTTTTCTTTTAATTGATCAAGATCAACTTTCCAGCGCACTTTCTCCGATCCTAGACCTGTTATTAGTTTATCAGCAGCAATTAAGCGGCGTTCCATAATTTCGGTCTCTTCCTGTAAACGTCCACGATCGATCGTTGTTTGTTGATGACGATCGGTCAATTCTTTTAATTCAGCTTCTAGTGAAGCAACTTCTCGCTGAATGCGATCTAGTTCACGCTTACTAGTGTTACAGTTTTTCTCAAGCCGAGCTACCTTTTCGCGTTTTGGTTTAATTTCCCTTGCAACGTCGCAATAACCTATAACTGCCAAGACAAACCGTAATAAACCAGAACCAGCGCGACTAATATCACTCATGCGTTCAGGTGTTATATCTAATTCTTTCAAAAAAGTTTTAACGGTCTTAACTTGTGTTGAGGATAGTTTATCAGCGTTAATATTTTGAAGCGATCGCAGAAAGTTAACATCCGACATGATTGATTTAGCCGTCTTCCATGATACCTCTTTTATACCGTGTAAAACAACGATACATTCGGAGACAGTTCGAACAGCTTTAGGCGGAGAAGCAAATGAACGAAATTCAGTGACATCAGAACGATCAATATCTTGTAATGCTAGTCGAGCTTCTTCTAATGCTGGTAACGCTTCATTTAAAGCTGTTTCAGCCGCTGCCTTTTCTACTTGTATGATCTTATGTTGCTCTTCAATATCGATACTTTTAGCAATGGCTAATTCTTTCTTTTCAGTTACCTCCTGTGTACGGGTACTGATTTCTTCTAGCAATCTTTCACATGCGATAGTTTTCTGCGTTACAGCTACTTTTTGTATTTCCAATTTTTGATTTAATTCTTTTAGTGCTTCACTAGCTTCGATTAACTTCGTGAGACCACCTTCTAATCGTTGGCACTGTTCGTGTAAGGATTGATCTTTCTCTTCTAACAACCTTGTATATGTGTTTATAAAGTCTAAGTAGTTTTTAGGCGTTACATAATTTATACGTCTCAACTTTTGCAAAAATTCACGACTGTACTCTTGCACTGATTTGTGAACATATACTACATGTTCAATTATTTGTTGACGATGTTCATCCGGTACGCTCTTGTTATGGCCTTCGCCTAAAAAGACGGAAGCAACGGCAAATAAAGCTTGTCGAGGCCATGCCATGTACCAGTCAATACTAGCATTATTTACCAACCCTAGGAAATGACGACAACGGTTTCTTAATGTATCACCAACAGGCGACATAGATAATATAATATGTAAGTTATTGGCACATTTATTAATAAAGTATTGCCAAACACTTTCTTTAGCAGGAGGATAACCTGCAGAAAACGCTTCATCACGCATTTGGCCAATAATAGTCTCTCGCTCATCTTCAGCAAAAAGTGCCGGTACCATACCCGAAGTTAACATGTTATTGATTAGTTCGAGAAATCCCTCTTGAACAACATGAGCATCCGAAAATAGGAAAACAACCTTTCTGTTTTCAATACCTAAGAGATGATACAATGATTTTAAATCTTCACGGAAGTCATACTCAGCATAACCGCGAAATAAAGTTATCTCAAAAACACGGTAATTTGCGGTATATGCTGCAAGACGTGTTAGTGATTGCTTGCCGCTACCGCCAACACCGACTAATAATGCATGCCCTTGATCCATGCGTAAAATGCGATGGATGCGTACTAAATGTTCGATAGCATCTTCAAATAGCACCAATCTCATGGTAGTGTTCTTGAAGTTATATTCTTCTAATATTTCATTGCCAATACTTTGAACAATTTGATAACTTTCGAGATCTTCGTATAATCGTGCTTCCGTTGAACTAAACGTTGTACGCAAATCACCAAATAATATTGGATTTTTCATAACATATTCATTATATTGTGACATTTTATCGTTAATGATTTCGCCTATAAAATTCTGCACAGTAGTTTTATCGTCTTCCGATATCAATCGATCATGGAATACACGTAAACATTCATTCCTCCATACACGTATAAATTGCTTAGGATTGTCAAATTTTTCGGGTACCGTCATACATAAACCTTGATAGACACGCGACAGATCACGCAAATTAAAGATGTAATGAAATTTGGATGGCGTTGGTAGCAACGTCTTGACAACTTGCTTATAAATGGTCAAAGTCGCTGCAGCAATATCAGGGACGAGATCTTGTATTGTTGATGAAAATCCCTCGAGGTGGCCGCGCAATATTGACGAAAATATTTTATCTAGTGATTCATCACTTGGAAACGTTATATTAAATATACTAAATAAAGAGATAAAGCGCGGATCAACTTCATGTCGGCCGCCACCAGGCTTACCCATAGCAGCAATGTAGCTAATATCTTTAATATACTTCCAATTTAAATCTTTGCCACGATCATACATACCGCCTCGTTCTAATAATAATTTTAATAGAGCAATTGGCTGTTGGGTACCATAAGTATCAATTTGAGGCATATTCATATCGTCCATAAAGAGTAATAACTTTTTGCCTGATGGAGGACCATATGTATCTTTAGCTCGCTTTTCTATATTTGCTTCCAAATTACGTTGAACATCCAAAGATGTCGTTCTCGAAGAAAAGTTAATATTTAATACAAATATGCTGTCTTGATCAAGTTGGCGCAGAAAATGATGTATTGTAGCTGATTTTGATGTACCGGTTTCGCCTACAAATAATACCGGTTGCTTTACTTTTCGCATCTGTTCTAGCAACCAAGTATTACGTATTGTATCCATAGTTGGTACTAGAATATCATTAAACCGAACTTCTGGTTTATGTTCATATTGAGGTACAATGCTGTTCCAAGATATCCATTTTTTCTTATTCGCATCAAAATAATAATCATACAATGTTGGCATAGCACCAGGTAATTCACCCGGGCCAACTACTACACCTTCTTCCTCAATAGTTTGTAAACCTGATATGTACTTGACATATTGATCAAATTTTTCACGACTGTCCTCTTCTAGGCCAGCCCCTAACGACCATACTAAGCTATTGATAAAAAGGCTTTCGAGAACTCGTGAATCTAAAATGGTATTCGTTTCAGGCAATGGTAGCAATGCATCCAATAAAACTGTTAACTGGTGCACAAAATTCAACGTTGTTAAAGGTATGATAGTTTTTAGTCGCTTTTGCTGGCGGCCGTCTGCATCTCCATCGGTAATCAACTCGATACAACTAGGAACATACTTGGCAAATAATTGGCGTAGATGTTCTTTCTCAATTTTGGTTCGCCCGCCACACCATTTTTGCCAGTAGGGTTCGTAACCTAAATTCTTCGGATCGACATAGACCATTCCGCAACGGGAAACAGTAGCTGGAGATGCGTATTGTAGATTGGAAACCTGTTAATTTATATTAGCCATATTGATTTTAGGCAATCAGAAAAGAATTAGGTAAGTTAATAAACAGAGTAAAAATAAAACCTCACAAATACTGAGAAGTACTAGATACCCACCTCAAACAGTAGAGCGCAATGCTTTTGTAAACGAATACGTTCACCATTTGCCAATGTTAGTAAGCGATTATCGTCCATCACAGAATTCATGTTTTCTACCCATAAAGCGTCTACATCCCCGTCGAAGACAATGTATTTGCGTTCATTTTTATCGGTAGGACGATTAATTTCACGAAAGATGCTGGATAGCAGGCCATCAGTCCAATCCCGAGTGTAAGGATCTAATATACCATATAACTCATTAACTGTCACAGCTTTTGGATTCATAATATGCATGCGAGTAGGTAACCCAAGTCTGTCAAATTATATTAAAACACACTCAGTTTGCATTTTTGCTAGTATTAAAATACTAAATTATTTCCAATTTCACAACTTATATTTAAGACTAAAGCATCAAATAACGAAGCCAAAGCAGATAGAATTTATAAAGAATATATTTTTGAAGTTACTTAAATCAGTAATACTGTAGCTTGATAGTAATGTTCGATTGCAATTTTGTAAAAAATATAGCTATTTCAACTAGTAACGTACTTTGTTTGCGCTTGAGATAAAGTATTAATTACAACAGATTTACCACCACCAGTTGGACCTATTACCATGGTAGTATGACGTGTTAGCATGGTCTCGTACATTTGAACTACTTTATCCACCTGATAAAAAATTGTCGTAAAGATAGTGTTGTTAGTAATAAAATTTGTAATTTGGTTCTAAAATTTTAAAATTTACATAAAAACAGCTGATGTAATACTTAATAATCGTGACCTGTTGAGGAAGTAAAATGTAGTCATGTTCTTTCAGGATGTTCTCCACGGCATCATTAAAGTTGGGATAGCGTACACGAGGACAATCTAATCCAGGAAATAAATCGGAAATCAATCCCAGAAACAAGGGCGAATCCTCAAAGACAAATTTTGGTAAGTTCATATCCCTAAGCGCTCGCATAAGGACAACGTCTTCTGCTAAATCAGGGGAACCACGCTTCAGTTCGCCTGCCATAACTAATACGGCTTTAAGCGCACGCAATCCAAAATCGTAATGATATTGCTTAGATAGCTGTTCAGACGCTAGTTTATATAAGACAGTCATTTTCTTTGCTAAATTCTGTTTATAAATTTAAGTCAAAATAGCAGCATTAAAGTGAGCGACTTTCATAACTGAAATATAGGATGATAATCAATCATTGTTACATATTAATACTTGCGGCTACTCTTTTTTCAATAAAAATTATAAAACTATGATTACATAATTACTCGAGCTAATCACTATGCTAAAATGCTATGCTTTGTGATATTACCTTCGCTTGGATAAAGCCTTCTGAAAATAACATAATTTCGCATATCATTTCCATATCAGGCACAATAACGACAACAGGTCTAAAAAGGGCTTTAACACTTTCTGGTAATTCCGTTCTACCGGCGTAGCCTGGATTCATGGTAATAAATATTCCCATTTTTTTATCCAAAGTAATTTCATTCCCTTCAAACTGAAACTTTTTTAGGTTCATTGCTAACGCGTTTTGAATTGTTTTAATTTGAGAGGAAATTACTGATAATACTGATATATCAATACGATTAAATTCATCGAAGCACCCCCAAGCACCACATTGTGCAAGACCGGAGAATATCTTTCCAACAGCCTTAAAGTCCATTCCTTCGCCACAGTTGGTAACAACGCATAGAAGACCTAGTGCTTTAGCCAAATCTTTAGTAGTTTCCGTCTTGCCTGTACCAGCAGGACCGGCAGGAGCACCTCCAAGATACATGGCAAGAGCTTGTGTTAGTGTTAAGTATATTCTATCGGTCAATGGAGTAATAACTAATCGGCCATTTAGTCCCATATATTCATAACCGTACGAAAATTCACCGGTACATTGCCTAATGCACATATCATCAGATTCTTTCTCCCAATAGAATCTTAGTTGGCTTTCCCATTCAAACTCTCTCGCTTCCATAATACTATCTCTTACAAAAGCATCTACAATATCTCTGGCGTGAACGTCAATGATTAAAACAGTGTTCAATTTCTTCCTTTCATTTTTTGTAAGCTGTCCCCGAACCTAAATTGAAAGGCAATCACATAATAGCCTTAGGCATTCGGATGTATCTACGAAAGAATCTTAACTTTTGGTAAACATTTCCTTGCACCTCAATACTTCTGACTACTCTTATTAAACGTGTTAAATTTATATATATATACGGGAAATGATGGGTAGTAATGCATAACTGAGTATCGGATATTACTTGGCATATTCAGATATCGATGAATGGTGATATAATTGTAGTAATTTTTAAATCACTTGTATCTGGTATTTTGAGATGAAATGTAGCTAACGGAGAAGTAAGCGTATTTTAATTTTTAGCTACCTTAACAACAAGATCATTTATCTGTAAGTGTTGTTTAGCACTATAATTTTTCATCGCCATTTTATCGCCTTTCTTGATTTTCCGGAAAACATCCTCTACTTCCCATGTCCACCAGATTTGATTTCCAGCTAAAACGACCATTCCTTGGTAATTATGCATCCAGTCAATTCTTTTAAGTACAATAATTGTCATAGTCAATAGGATTTCAAATTAAAGCATAGTAGTTAGCGAATAAATTGTAGTAAATAAAACAAAATTATCGCAGTATATATATAAATAGTTCTAACCTGGTGGATGATTCACAGTATGTAAATATAGCTTTTTTAGTAATAAATTTATTGGTTCTTTTCATTTCACCCTGCACTTTTGTCATCCAATCCTCAACTCTACCTTCCGTCACAACGTATTCTTTAAAATCCATCTTTTCGCTTTCACTCGATACCATGGCGGTAACAAATTGTTCTTTGCCTTGTCCAGCTTGAAAGACCAAGCTTGCAATATTATCAAACATCTGTACAGCAAATAAAATAAAACAAACGCTATGAGATTGTAGGTGATCTGATTACAATCAATTTAAATTCATTTCTTCATAAATTTATCAAATTAATTTAGTCCCTTTATAACGTACTATACCTTAATCATATGCTCTTGTACGCATGAAGGTTCATGACTACCAAGAATAGATAGTAGTTCGTCATCAGATAAAAAGAAAAATCGTGGGAAAGCGTTCCTCTTCGAGTCTAAATAATCATTGAGACTCTTTTGACACTTTTCTAATTCGTTACTATATTTCTCTAATTCTTGTAATCTATTTTCAATATGACAAGCTTCCAAGACATTACTGCGTTTTGCCGTCTCAGACATAATCTATATAGGATATAAATATCAAATAGATATAAAGATGATACTTCTTCTGCATTTAGCGATAAAAAGA
Organism: Trichoplax adhaerens; assembly: GCF_000150275.1. NCBI lineage: Eukaryota > Metazoa > Placozoa > Uniplacotomia > Trichoplacea > Trichoplacidae > Trichoplax > Trichoplax adhaerens. Next base: position 2,474,809 of record NW_002060951.1, on the reverse strand, counting down.
ACTAGTGTTAGTACACGTAGATATTCGAGATTTGATCCTCTTATCGTAAAGCTTAAAATAATCATAGGTAATGAAAATGTATAAATATTACCTTTTTAAAAGATTTATCAATTAAATCAAAGCGCTTAGCTTCTTCAGGTAATTGCATACGGATATCACCGCCGATAAAAATACTCTCTAAATATATCCATTTTCGTTGAACTAACATCCATACCTAATTTTGCACAAAACATAACAAATTAATTGCAATTAACGGCTACGATAGCAGTTGCCTATTTATTTAAATTTTTTTTAGTTGATAAAGTATTGGCAACTTAGATAATTGTAATCGATAACATTAATTAATGAACTAAACATGATAGAGCTTTGATCTTTAACAAGTTTGAATTTATTACCTATATTTACTTTATTTTACTGCACTACTTACATCAACAACTTCAGAGATATGGGATAGCTTTTTCTCCCATTCTTGTACCGAATCTCTAAAAGGGCCAATAAATCTAGAAGCGGACATGCTTTGCAAAGTCATAGCATTATCGTCCAGCATTTGCAAGATTTCATCGACCGAGCCTGTAAATGCACAGCGTATATATTTATAGCAAGATACTGGATAACAGAATGAAATTGATAGACAGAATTTAAAACGAATGTGCGCGGATAGGATCACATTTCTCGACATATTTAGAGTCATCAATAGTTTTTCTAAGTCGTTGCTAGACTAAATTTTAGTAATAAAAAGTGTTATAACATGCAATCACAAAAGCCATTTATATTAATTCACAGCTTTACAATAAAATGAACTGACTAATATGATGCTTTCATTGCTTTCTATCTACTTAATTGAAGCTATATTTATGTGCTACGATATAAAAATATTATTATGGGTATATTGCTTCTACTCTCTCAATTGGTAAAAATTTTTAATTCTATGCTTTAATAACGTAACAATGGAAACTATCGCAAATAAGAAACTAAAATTTATCGCGTAGTATGATTGGTTATGTAGTTCTGTAGACTAAATCTGTAAGGTGATTCGATATTTTCTCAATGGCATTACTATTGTATGTCCTATTATGAGGATAACGCTCAATTATATTCAAACAAACGTCTACGTTGCATATAATATTGGTATATTTCATCGTACCTATTATATAACCCCTATCCTGTGATCCTTTCATGAATTTCTGTACACTAAATTTAGTATTACTCCACGTATCGATGACATCATTAACACTTTTCTCTATACTAAGCTCCTTCATTGCACTCGAGGTTATATCAGCAATAACGTCAGAATAATTATGCAATTCCATCGCGAAGAGATTTTTTAACGTAAATGTTTCAGGATTCATATCAAAGTTCTTTCCAGTTAGTTCCATTAGTTTTTTCCAGTGTCTATTAATAAATCAATTATAGGTATTTGAGCCATTTGTAAAATTTTAACTTCTTGAAAATATCCTCATTTTAGTTAATATCATATTTGTTTCTAGTTCTAGCTAATTATCGTAATAACTGAAATTCTATTTAGAAATTTTATTGTTTTTAAATTATCAAGACAAAATACCTAGACCGCAGTGCTTCATTTTTTAAATCTTGAAAGAGAGGAATGGAATCTTTAAATTCCTTCATCTTTTCTTCCAGTATTCGATATACAGGTAAGGTTTTAACATCTTTCGGTAATCTGCGCTGTTGACGGATAAAATTTTCGATCCCATCGGATAAAACATTTACATTAAGTTCGCTCCATAACATTTCTGACCATTCCTCCATTGCCACCTTAACGTACCAAATAACAAGTACAAAAAATTAATGAAGTGCTTTGATGTTTAAAAGATTTAAAACCGAATTATATCACAGACGTTCACGTAATAATTTCTTTCGAGTATATTATCTAATAACGGATAAGTATATATTATGAAGATATTGCAACTAAGAAGAATTACAAGGACAAGACGTGACAATTATTGATAAGGTATTATAAAAATCTGGTAATATTCACTTTTGATTTAACCTTAGAGCTAAAGTGCACACATTGCATGTGTAAGTGACTGAATATTTTGAGCTTAGATACTCGATAAAAAATCTGGAAGCTTTCTACTTTTTTAGCATACCTTTTGATTTTCATATAGCGTATAGATTTGTTCTAAGCCTTTTAGTTCCTTTTCTAGGGCCATTAATTCCGGATAAGTAGTTATTTGTAGGTTGAAAAGCCTTTCTGCATTAGATAGTTCTTGTCTATATTTTTCGATGACATCCAATTCGCGTTTAAAATTTTGCAGTACTTCTAAGCCTAAGTGTAGTAAAGTAGAAGTATTTGTGTAAGAATAAATATCAAGATTTAATCGATGGCATAATCAGAATATAGTAACTTCTAATTAGTTTATTAATATAAAAGGGGTACAATAAAAATATCAAAATTTTGTAATTGTAACCTTTGTCGAGGTCAGTTCCTACGCTGCTTGGACCTTCTAATTTAAATCTTTGCTGAATATCGAGAATTTTGCCACTAAAATCTTTCACATCATCCTTTGTAATCTATTGATTGTGGGTTATAAGAATTTGAGTCTACCAAGTATTATAGTCAATATCTGTTAATGGATAGCTATAGAGATAAAGTACTTTAAAAATGAAAATTCAAATTGTTGTCGTAACATGATTGTTACAAGACTGATAAATGCTAACGAAGAGCTATTGTCAGAAATACCTCTGTGAATTTCTTTTTAACTGCCACGAGGCTATGATCGATTCGAGCAGACTCATAAACAAGGTCATCCCACATTTTGCCAACATTTTTAACTGTCTCTAATTCTTCATCAGGTACCTAATTATAATATCATGGGGACGCAAAAACACAAATTAAAAGTAGTAATATATGTCTCAACCGATTACGAAATTAAAAGAATGACAATTTAAATGCAATTAAATTTAGAGATTCATTGGCCATTACTAAACAGAACAATTTCATTTAAGAGACTTTTATCGCAGTTGAATTCTTCCTTACCGGTAGGCTATACATGGATAGAGTTCTATAACGTTCTTGTATATCGACATATTGCATTTCAACATCTAACGACATATCACGAATATCGGTTATTGTGCCAAGAACAAATTTCAATGCGTCGAGGGTATCAGGAGGTTGCTGTAATTCCCGATGTAAGCGCTAAATAAAATAGATTAGAGACATTAGTTATCATGTAGATTCATTTGATTATATTATATAATTTATATCGATTCATGTAATTCTTTATTAAATTGAAATAAACGAACAGTCATTCGAACCTCTAATTTATGCTTTAATATGGTAATACTTTCGCGGGCAGATTCGTTTAATAATTTACCAACGGCTTCAACCCAGGATAATGCGTGCGCTTTAACAGTTCCTGCTAACTGGTGTAACTGGGTTCGCACAAATTCATTATCTTTAATTAATGCTTGATTGCTAATTTCCAAAGCCAAGTTACTGTAAAATTGTAACTTTTCGTCATATGACACGCAAGATGGCTTCCTTGATGCAAATTTTTCTAAGATGTTTCTCTGTATTGATTACCATAACGTAAAAAAGCTTACCAAATCACGTACATCGAATACATAGACTACGGTACATCTTCATATTTCAATAATATGCTAATAATTTTAATAATCTAAATTAAGGAAATTACCTTATCAGCTTGCCACAACGGCCGGTAGCGCTTCCATCGATTAAGTAATTTCATAGCATTAAGTAACGTTTTTTGGATATTTTGTGAAATATTTAGATACAGGTCTGACACCAAAGGATTTTGAGTTATATCCGAGAAAAAACTGAAGATGATTGGTTCGTCCTCTCCTTCAACACGTCGAGGTGGTGTTTCAAGAGCAGTGCCATCCATCCATCGTACGAACTGTTTTGTGCTAAAGTAAATAAATTTGCTTTAAATTACAGTAGTTTGATAAAAGGCATAGGTTTACGTTCACAAATGCATAAGTATACTTTACAAAAATTTTTTTGATAGTTAGCTTATTTTATAGTTTATTTGTTTATGACCAGTTTAAACCGATCCTAGTGTACAGGATACCTTTCGACGACATCACGCACGGCTTGAACCATTAATTTATGAATGTCGTTAGCGGGAGGGGATAGAACGATTTCAGGAGCGGACAATATAGCGTCAATTTGAAACAATGGAGTTTTACCGGATAAGCATGCATTAAAAGCCCTTAGATTATTGATAACCATCTAATGAATGGATTAATAGCAGGGATTACATTTCTTATTGGCAAAATCGACTTCATAATCATTTAAAATAATTTTACACTTTTAATTATATATTATGGAATATATGCGACGCTGTACACTACACGATCATGATGCGGATCGCTTATCGTAACGTTTGCACTGTTAAAGATGCGTTTATTTGTGTGAATGATACAAATCTACGTTAACATTATGCACGTATTTGTTACACTTAGGGAAAAAAATCACTCGAATTCTAGTTCTATAGGAATTTACCTTTGTTAATGCATCATAAACTTTATTTTCCCAATAAAAGTAATAAGATTGTAGTCTTGGTGATTTACCAGTGTTAGTATTTACTACATTCCCTTCGATCTTGATCAGTAATGGACCAATATCTTGATATTTTGCTACTAAGTGTTCAATCTCTCGTGTTCTAGATTTCTCCAAGAAATCAAAATATTCCTAAAAAGTCAGAATAAGGGCACCATATTTAGCAATTCAAGAATCAATTTAAACGCCTTAACAATTATAAAATGAACAGAAATAATAAAATATTATTACCTTGGCTTCAGGAAGTGAATTATCTGGTTGTACGGGGTAAGATTTAAATAGTTTAACATTTTCGATCATATGTAATCTACTACTAATGTCTTGAGCATTTTTCTGAATTTGATGGACCAATGACTCGAACTTACTGATAGCCTAGAAAGGGAAATCATATTCGAAATTTTGAGATCTAGTAATTTTGGATAAACATAATTTTATCATCTAATTATTATATCACCTACTGATTACGCCTTCTTTCTTAATAAGATATTTATTAACAAATAGTACTCTAACCTGAACACACTTTGTGATGAAATCATTGATACCAAGAGAATTCCAGTTCAAGCGCTTTTCACCCGGTTTCAGGACACGTTGCAGCTCTTTAATGTGACCTTCTAATAATTGAAGCTATAATAATGATAATATTTAGTTATCAACCTATGCGTGCAGCATATGAATTGTCTTTCTGCGATAAATTTTTACTACGTAAAAAAGCACAAGAGGATTATGAACCTTTAGAAACGCAGTTGTTTCAATATATGATAGGTTCATCCGAATTTACTTTTTCCAGTCATTTTATGATTATTAATTACAACACTGCACCCACTCTTAGACCGTACATATCTATCAATTTAGTGTTATAGCTATAATCATCGTACAAAATATGTATAATATTACGTTTAGACAACAGTTTAAGCCCTAGAAATCAGCCAATGCGGACAATGTATACCTATGTTTGGTGCATTATATCAGAATTTTGACGAAAGAGAAAGAATATTGATAGTAAAGAAATTCTTGAATTTAAAAATTACAGAATAATGATATTGCTTACGCATAACTCTCTACATCATTATATTTTCACATCTACTTAATTTCTTTCTATCAAAAGTATAAGGTAGATAGCTGCTAAGCGTATATGATATACACTAAAATGGTTAAAAATTTAACATTATTTTCTATTCGTAATTCTCTGAAACCATTGAAACTAAATTTTAATTTTAATGTGTATTCAAATGTTGCAGGGTAATATCAAAATTTATATGATTAAATAAGAAATTAATAACCTTAATGACCAATATGTATTAATTTTTAAATTACCTCAGCATGATTTAGATTAGCTACGATGCTGTTATAACGCTTCAACATTTGCTTTAAACCATTAACGTAGCGAATATACTTTTCCTCTTGTAATGAGACATTCCGTGCAATTTCAGGTAATGAAAAATTTAATTGTTCCATGTATCTTGTTTCTGAAATTATCTCTGACATCTCTTGGGCGAAATCGACATTATATTGTATGTGTAAATCTCCTAATTATGATATAAATAAGTGTATGTCTAAAGTTTAGATTCCAGTACTTATAATTTATAGGCTAATACACTTCTAAAAATTATTAAATAACTAACGTGAAAGACTACTACAGTATGGAACAGAAAATGTGCTGTAATTAAAATTTTCATAAACGAAGGAATTCTATTAGTGACCATATTTTGCATTTATACTTTTCAACATCCTTTTAAAATATTTATTACATGATTTTAAATATGCTTCGACAATAACGTCTTTAAAAAGATTTCATTTATTAACGATTGATAAATCTGTTTCCTTACTGAAGCCTGGAACATTAACTTGAGGTAAATAACCATTTATTTCGTCGTAATCATCGACAAATGATCCACTAGAGATTCTTGTCAATAGATTTCTTTTTAAGTAAGCAGGTAAAGCCGATTCTACCATTTCCTTCCAGGCCGCAAATTTTTTATCTTCATACTCTTTCATACTCCTTGCAACTGTTAAATATTTTTTTGATGCCTATCATAGTATTAAATTTAATCATTTTCAAACAATTTTACTCTTGGGTTGAGAGTTAAATAATTTATATTATAATAGGTATTTGTTTGTTACCGCTTTTCCTTGATCACTGTTCCACAAAGCTTCCATAGTCTGCAATTTGAGAACAGTTTGTTTCATACGATGAAATAGTGATCGCTCCCAAGCGATTGCTCCAGCTACCGGGGGCTGATTCTTATGCAGTGGCGGTTTTTCAGCGAACGTTTTAAATAATGAATTCGATGTTTCGACCTAGGAGATATCCAATCATAAGGAAAATATCAATTATATGATGCAATGTCCTTAATAAATAACAATCTCTAAAGTACTTCACTTTAATAGTACTAAATGATGTTAATAAAGAGCCTCAAGGTACGATACTTTTTATGGCACCTAATTACACCACTATTACTATTACACATCGGCTACAAATGTATATAGAATAACTATTATACGAAATAGGAATTTCGTTGTGATTTCGTATAAAATCCGATTCATAATTTAGGGTGAAATATCTAAAGCACGGTATATCTGACACATAATATAATAAGGACTAATTAATTAGAATCTTTTTGTATCATGTCTATTGCAGGCCCCAAAACATAATTGGTACAGAAATTTTTGGGGCATGATTTATTAATATACTTCATAGCATTCGTACAAACATCTTTCAGTTAACATAAATGTTTACCTCTTTCTCGAATTGGACTAATATGTCATTGAATTTTCTCATCATTTGTGAATTGATTGCATCGCGCGAACGAATATGTCTAAAGTTAAGCAGCATATCGAAGGCACCTTCGGCAGATCGAAGAGTTTTAAAAGAATCATCAATAAAATTTTTAGCTTCGTCTTCAATTAACAGAACTTCACGGTGGAAACTATCCATAACTTCTCTCCAACTGATTTGATGGCGCAAGCTGAATGGATCAAACTGAACTTGTTCGATAGGTGTTATTAAGCCGTTAACGCGCTTAAGGACGTCATCGATTCGCTTAGGATCACCAGTAACTGCTTTCAGTTCTGGCCCAAAGATATTCTTAAATTCTTCAAGAACCTAAGATAATTTACTCTTGATTATTTCAATATATTGAAATGTAATTATCTAATTTAGAAATAATCCAACAAAATGGATCGCTACTTATCAGATTACTCTGCTCTATAGCATAGAATTACATTAAAGGGTTTCTATTGCATTCGTACCTGTGCCACATCGTATAGGCTTCGACATATACTCGCCATATAATCTGTCTTCTCAAAAAGTCGTTTTCTATCAAACTCCCATCGAGAATCACGTCCAGAAGCTTCAATCTTGGCTCGAACTTCAAAATAAGTGTCCTTCCACATTTCTAACATCTTTTTTGCCTCAACAGTTTTGATTTTAACTTGTCCTGGACTTTCTCTGTTATATTTTGTCAAATAATTGATAAACATAAAGTTAGAAACTTAGAGATTGCTAATCGTCTGTGAACCCTGTAGTGCTAATAAAAATAAAACATGCTCATCATTCTACATTTAGGGTGTATTGAAGCCTAAGCATTTCATAGTACATCTTTTCACTTCTTCTAAAGTGCTATGCACGCTTAAATCGTGATATAGTTAATGGTTACGGTACTACCGTAAGCTAATGTGTAAATAATATATATTCAATACAGTACAGCACTTCAGCCTGTTAAAAAATTTTACGTTCTTTACCTTAATATCGTTTTCACATTAATAACGCGAGATGCTCTCTCTGCAAGTTCCCACGCAATTCTCTCCATCAATGGTATCATTCGTTCATCTCGATTGTAATGGCGAGATATAATCCACACCATGCGTAATGCATTCATCATTGATGGTATTGTATCGATCACGACACTAAAACCTGATCCATGCGTAAGATTCTTGAAATGTCTTTCTAATGTAGACAAAAATCGTACATTATCTTTTGCTTCAGTGTAATATTTAATCATCTCTGAGCGATTATATTCAAAGCTTGATAAAGCATGACTGTTAGCTTCAGTTAAAATTTCAATAACTTTTTTAACATAAGGCAATTGTAGCTGCTCAGATAAAGCGCTTAATGTCGAATTGCGCTGACGCCAAAAGTCGATTTCAGCCAACGGACCAGAGCCTCTTGGTACCTTTTTGAGCTCGTTTTCGATTATAGTTGAGATTGCTTTCTCCCATGAATCGAGTGTCCCTTCTAATTTATTTAGCATATCTTTATCTTTAATAGTAGTTTGGACATCGTTACTGAGCGGAATATCTGGAATATCTAAGCGAATTTCGCTTTCCAATTGCTGAATAGTGTGATTGACGTGTGAAGTAAACTTCTCCATATTGATTAGAAATTCATCTCGCAGAACCGCTCGTTGATGGATTTGCTTAAGCTGAAAATTCTCTGCTTGATCGTTTTGTGGTTGATTTTGAGCTAGCGACACGTCATCATTACCATTGGCGTTCTGAGTCATGTAGACTTTGTTTTGTTGTCCATTACAAGATAGCAATGGCATATATATATGCCGTAAAACTTGTTCTAACATCAATAAGACATTGCTTGTCATGCGGCCATATTCGAAATAAGCTGGTAACAATGCATTAGCTTCATTTAAATCGCTCGGAACAACCACAGAATCATGACCATAGCGTAAAAAGTAGAAGCAATCGACATTTATTAGTTCTGGAGGTAGCTGTTTTCGACATGTGTATAACACTTTCCTCTGAACTTTTTGAATAATTATTTTCTTTATAAAAAGCAACATTGATAAAAATTATAATAGGTACAGCAGAATTGGATGCTAAACAATTCTATTTCTTAGATTCGGAATTTACTTAATGAATTCAGTGTGTAAGTAAAGGCATTAGCGATACATTTTATATATGTATATGGTAAAGATTATTTCATTGATACATACCGTTTCCACAATCTGTTTTTCAGCTTCTTCTTGCAAGCTCGCTTCTTGTGCTGCTAATTCCTCTAATCGCTTTCGTTCCTCTTCAGCTGCTTTTCTTGCCTCTTCTTCAGCAGCATTTGCTGCAGCTTCTTTCTCTTTATCTTTTTGTTTATCCTTTTTATCCTTGTCTTTTTTGCTTTTTTTAGTCTTTTTCTTATCCCCCTTTTTGTGTTCTGAATTCCATAATTTAAATGTTGCGAATGTTCGTACAATTATGATTACAGTCATAAAATTGTTGATACTGCATTACTTAATGTCAATTATATGTACTTATGAGATAATGATATATCAGTAGTTCAGTATCTATTTAACTTTACCTTTTTTGGGTGAGCCAGGTTCTCGTTTCGGTGAAGCTTCCGGTTCCACAGGCTGTTCTAAGGTAGGTTCATCGACTGTGGCTTCAGCTAATAGCTTTTCGTCGTCGTTTGGCGCTTCAACAATCTCTGGTTCTAGAATAAATAGAAGCATTTGTTAGCGCTCTTACTTTTTTTAAATTCTGCAAAATGTTGCATACTTTCTACTCAGCAATTCTGATTATGTTGGACTACTGCGCAAAGGTTGTAATTATTATGATGCAGAGCCATTTACTTATTATTATACGTTTATCGAAAAAGAGCAAGCCCTAAAACTAATAAAATAAACAACTTTTCGATTTATTTGCTACGCTTGGTTACCAATTTCAACTTCGACTTCAATTTCCTCTACACGAGTTATCGTATAAAATATCAAAGCAGATGTATTTTCGTTGGGGGTAACATTAAGAAAACTTTTGATCTCATCTTCCTTTTGACTATCATCTCGAGTTAATAAGTCTTCAAATACCAATGGATCGTCAATCCCCAGACCAAGGTATACCTTATTCTTCATCCATTCTATTCTAACGTCATCCATTATGAAAAGATTTCTGGACTGATTTACTTTAAATTTTAGGGTAATGGTTTATAAAGAAAAATTCTTTAAGGTACAGTACTGTACTGTACTGATGTAAAACTATTTGATGAAACAGAACAATACTTGTATAAAATTAGTTGATAGTACCAGCAACTCTGGATTACTGCTGCTATTTCATGTCATCGAGTTTAATCTAACGTTATTAGCAGTGGAAATTATTACTTGCAGAAACTTTAAATCTCTATATATTATTACTCATTACGTAGGATAACCAGTTCGAAGGTACTATTTACTATAGTTCCTGTTGGTTGCTTCGTTAATTAAGCGACGGAGAGTCGTTGCCATGGTAACTAATTCATCATTGCGACTGCGCGCGATAACGTCATCTGTTTGGTTTCTTGGATACCTACAACTTGCATGCAATGTCGTGCTTCGAGAATCTCCCGCTTGAGTACCACTCCTTGTACGATACTAATTATACACTACGAATGCTATACACTATGTGTACGGAATCCTTCTTAACTGTACGTGTACAGTATATCATGGCGTACGCCTCGTCATGGACTGCTACTAGGAGAAATCCCTCCACTGTAGTCCAGTGAACCTTACAGCGAGGCATATTTGTTAACTTATTATCGCAGTGTCTGTACTAGGGCAATTATCCAAAATCAACTGAGTAAGAGACTATAATCAAGCTTAGAGATGATTTGATGCCAGACTATCGTCTGTAAGACTCAGTTTGAAAGTCTAAAGTACTTTAAAACAACGTAAAATCGGTTTTACAAGGACATTCGGTTAACAGTTACTCATTTTAAGTACGGCAGTATTATGAAGTAAAGTACAAAATTTACTTCAAATGATTCACTATTTGTGTGTTGGTAAGATTTGATAACGTATACGTGCATATAATCCGCTTTTCTCAATTATAATATTTGGAATAGTTATTTCTCATGAGCTCCTTGATCCACTAGGATAAAAGATGTACATACTGTGCGAGTGTTGATCTTCACATTATCAGATCACTTGTTTATTTAAGCAATACTTGCATTTATTAGGTTAACTGAAAGACTGCAATAGGAACTGTAGTAGTTATTTCGATTAAATGTTGTTTATCCAGGCATGCTATGATATCAGTTCAGAAAAAAGAACTAAATTAAAAGGATTTTTCAAGTTATATGCATATAAAAATAAGTTATGGAAAGTAAAGGACCTAAAATTGATAATTAAAATTATATACAATGATTCTATCGATCAAGTAAACTCGCGGATAATATATTAAATAGTTCGTGTTAACATGAACCTGGCTAGGTTATAGCAGCTTTACGTATTAAAAATAAATTTTACCATAGATTACTTTTAATTTGTTATTCACTGGTAAAGTATGAAGGCTAACAGGGACATACGCGTATTAGCAATTGTTATAACTTTTCTTTATTGGTTTTAATCAAATAGACTAGTAAATATGATTTCTGTTGTTGTCATTTTCATAATTAAATTTTTTATCTCATCATAAAGTATAGATAAATTTATAAGATGACACGAAATATTACACAACCGTTTGTAATGATTATAAACCCCTACAGTAGTAATTCAGAATATGCAAAAATAACGAGATAACGTAGATATATTTTTAATGAGCTTTAGGCATGTTCTAAGCATACAATAAAACCACATTCATCAGTAATTCAATGTATTGGTATTACTGAAAAGAATAAAGTATATTTCAGAAATAACAGTGCCTATCTCCGAATATAGACAGAGTCATCTTTGCTAATTATTAATAATTAATTATAAGTAACAAGTGAGCAACATCTGCGGTTTCCCAATGGCAATGATAGATAAATTTTAAATTATGGTAAATGAAATTGAGGTAGTTATAAAAACAGCGAAATTAAAAATTAACGATATTTTGCAATATAGGATTGTTATTAGTTCTATAATCCTACTATCTTCAATTCTTTAAGTATCATGCATAAGAATTTCCCCTACCGGCAATATTTACTATATACGAACACAATCGTACTTTAATGATTTCATTTAAAGCGAGTAAATATGAGAATGGTCTAGTATTTCGGCTGTAGCTGTAGATTTTATTCATTATCTATGACTTCAAAAGTATACAAAATAAATAAATGTTCCTAAATTAATTATTAATATGCACTGGAATGGCCAGAACATTTCTATGTTCAGTGTATAGCGCATAGTACTGGTACTACAGATATACATCGCATTGAAATAGTTTTTTTAAGCGCTGAAGGTGTTAGTGAAATATCACCGATTAATACACGTATGACATTATATTTGATGAAAATAAAAGCACCAGATCTATAAAAATACGAAACAAATGTAACAAGTAGGTGCGATGCAAGCAGCAGTTGCTAAGACGGAAGCAATAGGATAGATTTTAAGTTACAGATTATATTTTAAATAGAATAGTATGATTCCTAAATAACCGCAGTTAAATAATGATTGTAGAGGGTTTCCTATTTTAATTACCTAATACTTGATTTAAGATCTCAATTATGTACAATAAATATATAGAGATATATAATCATAGAAATTACTGGAGTGCATATACGGTACATTACATAGTTATTTAATTTAACGTAGATCTTTTCAGATAAGACATCATAAAAAAGTTAGATTAAAGATATCTTAATTGAATCAAAAGTAAAACCATATCGTATATTAAGTATATCAATGTTATGTCTTTTCGGATATAATCGATTTCAATCGATCATGACGAATCAGAATCTGTGATTTTATCGAAAATCGTATTAGGCTACGTTACTCAAACAAAAATAGTTGATGAATCACTATTTCTAGTGTTATTAATTGAATATTATGGTGTTTGCACAGAATTTTTCAATTCGTATTCGCACGCGATCGACTATCGTACGAAGCACTAGAAGAAAAGTTATTATAATTAACTGTCTGATCATCGTAAGCCAAATTTTCAAAGCCTAGTTTACCATCATTTTCGAATGCTTTTGAAAGATACAAATTTGCAGCATCGGTTAATGACTTTTCGAAATTGCGTAGCATGCCCTTGGCTTCAGATGGCTTAGAGAATAAAAAACAGTAACATTCTAACAAATCATTTGTCTTGATAATAACACTTAATACGCGATCGAAAACACTATCAACGATGGCATATGAAATTCTTTCAATTGGATATACGCGTACACGATTTGTTTCAAGATCTTCCATATGTAGCCCCAACCAAGTAAATGATATTCGCAATTCTTTTAAATTTGGTTTGCCATCCGACCACAGAGATGATATTGCTTCTTTAGTTGTATCGGCACCAAATTCTGATTCAACATCTCTCTTACCTAAGTATAGAACTTCCCTCGATGCATCCTTTCTACTTGATTTTTGAACTTTTTCCTTAAATGTATCTGGAAGCAAACACCATAGACAACGAAATAATTCTTTTGCCATACTTTCCTTAAATTTTATTCATGATCAACAAGTAACTATCTTTACAGAAATATTTCTTCCTTCTTCTATCGCTCCGTAGTACTCTTTTCTTTTCAAATTCTTTACGGTCAAAATGAACTGATTGACGCAACTGCATTACATTTTATCAGGATAGCGATAACTCAATAACATTAAAATGATAAAGAAATAAATCAAATTTAATAAAAGAGTGTAAACAAGTAGCTATTGTTATGTTAACAAGCCTGTATCAATAAATGCCATTATGAAATCATTCAAAGCGATTATTTTTTCCCTATACAGAATAATAATACGTAATTCAATGGGATTTGAAATAATCTTGGAAGGAAGCACGAAACGATAAAGGATACATTTGCTATTATCACTTTTCAATTTCTAATTAAATGCAGCACGTTGAAGTGATATGGCTTTTAAATGAGGAAGCTTACATTATTTCTTTATTTTGATAGTTTTTACCTACAATTTATTTTATCAGAAAGCGTAATTATATCTATTTGATATTATTAAAGATCTATCCATAGCAATGATGATAAATCTCTAGTTTACTACCATATATTTTGTTCTTTTAAATTTTTATTGTACTGTATAGGTCGGTACGGTCGTAAGTAGGCCTAATTTAAAACGCCTTAAAGTTGCTTTACAAAAATTAATATGCAACTATGGAAGCATAATTAATAAGTGTCTTAATGATAGAGTTATTCAATATTGGGTATCAGGGTATTAGAATAATTTATTAAACAGTTTAAAATACACATTGGGACGTTTAACTTAATTCTTTGTAATCACAGTTACAAATTTTAATGTGTTTTATTGAAATTTAATGCGGTAGTCCAGGATGTACAAGATAGGAAGATAATGTCATGAAGATATATGATATTAATTCTATGTTACCTTTTAATTCAATTTTATTTAAATAATCTTACATGACTTTATTGCTTACAACGAAAGATTTAGAAAGAACTGTAGAAGTTAAAAACGCATCCGTTTATATAATAAAATTTGTAAATAACCGACCCACTATAATTATAGAAGATGTGAGCTTTAAATAAATAAATCAAATTGTAATGATAGATTTATAGATATTCTAACGGGATTTATATCATGATATAATTCAATTTTCGAGAATCCTTATTTAACATTTCCAATGTTTGGTTGAAAAATATGCAAGGGTTTATCTTCAGATTTTGTAGAGTATCGTAAAAGCGAAGGATATTTGGTTTAGGCGCTTTCCAAGACCTCAAACTCCGCAAGTCATTGAAACTTATTAATAATCATGCAAGTAATTGCACATCTTTATTATCGGTATAGAACTTATCAAAGACTAAGTATATTATAATTATCAGCAGACGATACATTTTCTTGTAAATAATATAAGACATTGAATGCTGAGACTTAAGCAGATTAGAAGTGCCTCTACATTTAATTGGCGATATATCCCCTTTTTCAGTTTGTAGGTTACAATGTCTTACGAGTGATTATTAAATAACTAATTTTACTATTATGCGAATATAGATGTAAGTAGGATGTTCGTTTACTATTAGTAGCATATCCATTTTCACGTATAGTTCTAGGATTCTTGATTGAATAAAATAGATTGGAAACTGTATAGCTATACGTAACTTTAAAAATATGCCCATAAGATCGTATTAATGTTACCATGTCGGTTATAACTTTCGTAATATTTAGCTTGATGGCTAGCTCAGTAAGCTTAAGTAAATACTATTTTAAAAAGAATGATTATAATTACTGCTTCCGAGAAATAAAATTTATGAGAATTTTTGATAATCATAATAGCACTATAGTATTCTATCAGAGAAAATTTTTAAGCAATTAGAATTAACCCTATATCGCAATGTAAGCAATATTTATTGCTCGACAATTTGTTATATAATATTAACTTCCCGCTTAATTTTAATTTCGTTAAAAGACCCGGACCACATATACCCTATATCATTCTGTAAATAAAATAGAAAAATGTTTTAAATCTGTCGCAGTAATTAGAATGAACTAACTCAAATAATTATTATAGATATAATAGGCAATGGTTTACATGAATACGTCCATGTGAGTGAGATTAGTTAAGGGAGATGACTAAATTAGTAACATCTGATTACCAAAATATTGACTAGCTATTGCGTGCGGAATATATCTTAAGATGTGATTTACTTTACTTTTAAATTCGGGGTAGACTCTGAAAGAAGTCAACGGAATCTTCTTTAAATCATAACTCAGAGCAGTCTGAACTGTCTAACTAGATCTAATATTTAGGTAATGCTGTATATTGCATTATACCGTAGATATAAAGAACTAATAGTAGAATAACATTGTCTTGTAACTCTGGGAAAAGGTTAGACCGTGCACTAGATACCACAGAGAAGTGTTATTTCGACATACGAGCACTAGAGACTACTATGAGAGAAATGCTAGTATCTAATACATTGGTCCAATGGCTTATTCATGACACGCTCACCATTCAGTATATTGTGATAATTTCCCACAACTGCTAACTACATAATTTAATTCTATCGTTGCTAATTTGCTACGTTTCATTGCATATATTTTAAGGCTGCAACATGAGTATTATAAATGACTAAGTAAAGAGATTAAGTTCAATTTATTGAAATCGTCAGTATAAACTAGTATAATCTAATTCTTTGCATAGCATAGTATAGTATCAGGCTGTTATGTATCACGACCTTTGGCTAATACTACTGTGGCAACCATATGGACGGTTCGTACTGCTCTTTAACTAGTGCAGTATAGCAGGAAGAATTTATACAAGTAATCAAAAGTAGTGTAGATATATGAAACTATGTAAAAGCTGACTAATACTACTCCTACTGGCTTTATTAATTAAAAAAACGATGGCTATTTTATGTGTCCCGTGACTCATGTCTACATCTACCGTGTGTCTTAATTATTATAATCGTAGGGTTATAACACCATCTGAATCGAGATAGACAATGAAGCGGTATAAATTTTCGTAATAATTCCAGTAAAGAATATTATTCAACTCACATTGTAACGAAATACAGTTTATCGAATTGAAGCTATGGTCATTTAATAAGTTGTTACCAATTGAGTATTACAGGAAATACCTTAATTAAGCTATACGAGCTACAGATATTAAAATACGAGTATATAATAACAACTACCATATATACAAGAGTTTATATTATTAGCGATTAAAATCAAATCTTTACCTTCTTGTATGCCAGCAACCACAGAGGCAGCAATGTTGAAGGAACTAAAAATAACAATGCCGGTTGAGGAGCATTCAATATGGTGGCAAATACACCAGCTAGGAATAGTCCTATGAAAGCAGTAAGTATTTCAGTTTCTCGTATGCCGCATTGAAATGAAAAATAGCTTCATAGCGTAATGTATTCCATTTCCTCACCGAATGCATAACCAATAAGGCAACAACGGAAGTAATTTACAGTCATAAGGCGGGACTTGTTTAATAAGTCACTTTGTTTACTTTTGAAATTGTCAAATCTTAGAGCGAAGCTTGTTAACAATCCCGGAATAACCTAAAGTGTATCCCGTAGTACTACATTAATTCAGTTAAATTTTAGTAAATTTCACTACGAATTAATCGTTATTTACAATATCTCCCAAGCCAAGTACTACATAATAACCTCTGTGATGAAAGCTGAAATAAATCGAAATGGAGATATTCGTAAGAAGTTACAAAATTGATAAAGAAGTGAAAATGTGATATCAAAGTGATTCGCGAAGTATAATTTTGACCTTGGAAAAATCAATTTGCCGGGCAGCTGAATATGCTGAGGAAGATATCGCAATAAAGAACTTGCAGAATTGGCTATATTGATCTTTTCAGCGGCTACATTAATCTTCACAAATATTGTTAAATATTATAAAGTGATAATAAAATATTGCAGATTTTTATAACTTTAATTACTCAGGAGAATCGATGATTTAGAGAGAAATTACAGAGTTTATAAGATAAATTATACCGGATTTCTTGCTGTGCTCATTGCTACGTCAATCATAACATTAGATCTAAAGATTCTTTCAGAGAAATAGACCTATGTAAAATATTAACAGTGTTAAAATTAATATATTTTATTATTACTGCATGTGATCTGTCATGTTATAACTATAGTCTCTTTCATCTAAGTTTTTTACTAACCCAGAAAACATCGTAGATTAACAACCCGCAAAGAAGATATGTAGATACTTGAAGATTAGGTAACCTTACATACGTTATGACCGCGGTGCACAGCACCATCCCTATCACTATGGCAAGATAAGTGCCACAATATGATTGTTAAGAGCAGTGCTTTTGGTAAGTAAAAGCGACGCGGAAGTGAGATCAAATAAATCATGACTTAATTATTCGTACCGTCAATTACTAGCCAGTGTCCAGTAAGCAGCCATAAGAAGACCATCATAACTGCGAAGAACAGAGACCAAATTTCGGTACACGAATAGTTGCAACACCGGTGATATTTGTTGTCAATGCTGAAGAAAGGTTTTTTAAGTTATCAACGGTAATATCCGCATAATCATAGTATCAAATTACTATGAGTTTATTTTGAGTCAAAATTCTTCAACCCTTACAAATTTCTTTTACAAAAAATTCTTTGGATGCAAGTTTTCCAGAAAGAAAAAAGTACAAAATCGAACGCCATGACTGTGATACCTGAAATTTTTACAAATACTTAAAAGATTATGACAATTACTGTAATATAATATTTCTCTCTATATATAAATATATACACGAGACGTAGGTGATTATTGGCAACAAATGATTGAGAGGTATAATCATTACGTACCGGCAGTAATAAGGATGAGAATAAATTGGAAAAAACTAGAAAAGAAGAACATGCATAGTAAAAAGATAGATGACCCAATAGGAAGATAAATAGCTTGACTGCTGTCGATAATTTGAACTTTATCTACATGGCCGAATTGAAAGGTGGTAAAAAAGATAAAATTTACGAGATTTTATGTACGTATATGTATGTAAGTACGAATATGCAAGTTAATGTTACTATTTTTAGGCAAAATTCATAAATATTGTACTTTTGATGCTGCTTTAGAACTACCTATACAGGCAGAGAATAGCTAAATCTCCAAGGAAAATATTAATTCTTTAATGATACAACGTGATGTGGTCTACACTATATCGAACTTTTTACTATACTAGAGCATACAAACGATGGTTTAATTGCTTACTTACAGTATTTTAAAATGTTTGTACTCCGTTTTAAATTGAATGCGAGGACTCGTTAGATCAATAAATAAAACTATTATCACTTTTATTGCCTATTACTGTACCATATACAGTACGAGTTTTTAATATCAAAATTCAATTCCGTTTTTTTTTGGAGTACAGAGAGGAAAGAGACTTACCAGAATAATCTTTATTTTCTTCTGAATTGCTAATATCGAAAGCTAGAGATCTAATTTGCGAGTAATTTAACACAGGTTAGTTCTCAAAATAAAGGATCCAGATTATAGATTATTCTTACGATATAAAATCTTTATTCTCAACAGGGTTGTGAAAAGATATAAAATAAATTTGTACATTATCTTTATATCTATTCATAAATCGTAATGTGCTATCTTGATATGCAAACACCTTAAGATGTATTCATTTTTCAGGCTCTATCAAAATAGCACTATAGAGTTACAAACAGTAAGTCTACGGGCAATTTATGCAAATGTTTTCATCATACCGATAATGTAGTATATTACTGATGTGCGTTATACTTATTGTGTAACTTTAACATACGTTCAGCAAATTATGAATGAATAACTTATGAAAAATATTCATTTTGCTGTTTGTGTTCGGTGTGGTTAGTCATTCTTTGTGATATAATGAATTTTAAATCAAATTTATCTAACGTAACTTAATGATATGGTAGTCCTATGTATGTACTCGTATCACTGCAGTACAGCATACTACTGTACTTGTATCTGTAAAATATTAATAGCAAAGCTTAAGGTTGTAAATCAGACTACGTGTACTGAGGTACTAACGATCTTATTCCAATATTAGCACCAAAAAGCAAGCTTATGATTTAAAACTTGATCATTGCATAGTTATATTTAATGCATATCTAGCTATAGAGCGTTAAAATTTTCTACTTTCATTAGATTTGTACTTTTAGGGGATATAACGTTCATATTGTGTCATTATCTGATTAAGAATTTTTCTTCGCTTCAATCTCTAGATAAAGAGTGTCCTCCATCAGAAATCATTGCATCAATCTGAGATTTGATGTAAGCGATTCATCAATAATTCTGATTGTATGTAATAAATATACTTTTATATCTATAATTGTATTTATTAAACTAAACTGAATTCAAAACATTATTAATTGATATATTGGACGTCGTGTAGATCAGCTGTGGCCTTACAATCTAGAATGCTGTAGATTTTATTCATTGAATCGATAGATTATCAGGTTCAAGGACAATTCCCCCGGGCAACTACCCTCCAAAAACTAAACGCGTTTGCGATATGGCGGAACAGAATCAGCTTTACAAAAGCTAATTCTTGATGAAAGAGTTATTCAAGCCATTCCCTTTGACATTAAACATGTAATGGGTTGAATTACCAATGTACTTATGTACAACTATCTGGAGGGCAAGTGTATGGGGGAATTATCCGGATACCAAATGTATATCATTAGTAGATACCAGTGTTCTACACTTAGCGTTAGCCGCTTAGTACAGTATAGGTCGATATATTACTATACACTGTATGCTATACAATTAGGATAATTCAATGTGCAGATAAACAATTAGTTGTTGATAAAGAGATATATTTTTTAACGTCTATTACTGCATGAGCAATTGAGCATAGTCTATAATACCGTACTTCATGCTTCCGTAAGCTATCAAGGAGACTGAGATGATACAAGGTAGGATCAGGCTGGTATCCGCAAAATATTGCATCCTATAAGCAAAAATGGAAAGGCATCAAAGTTTACAAAGTAGTATAGTGCGTAGGGGTATCAATTTGCCAAAGTAAATATAAGAAATTAAAAACATTTTATTGCAACATTGCTATTTTGATATAAAGATTCTACTTACCAACTGAATTGTTTCTCTTGCATCTTGTTAGTTATAATTATTGACGGCTCACCAAAAGCGTGCTGTCTTTGGTTACTAAAGTTGTATACGATGATTAAACCGACGTTACACTTTCGAATCTATCGATAGTAAAGAAGCTTCCAAGATCACTAGATTTTGTTCACGTTATAAAATCATGTTCTTTCACTTGCAAAAATATCCGATCATAAGATTGTCCTAGAAGTATTATAATGTGCTATGGAATTCACGTATGAAAGGTATTATAATCAAAAAGCGTGATCGACATTTTACTGATCATATTAGATTCTGGTGCCGTACATTTGAAAAATATTTAAGTAGGAACGTATTTAATTTACTTATTTAAGTTGGTGAAATAATTCGAGTTCGTATAATACAGTACAGTATACTGTATTGTACTGTACTGCGTATCGCCACGGTACTGTACAATGATACTGCACAGTGCAGTATCATTAAGTTAACAAGCTGTACTGTACAGTGTACAGTACAGTACCATACAGAAGATAACCTTTCTGTTCCTGTACACTGTGTACAGTACAGTTCCTTACCGTTCGTTTATTTGGGTGTCGATACCCGTAATTTTACAACTTCTCCAAAATCAGGAGTACTGATCCAGTAATAATTAATTAATATTATGTAATCAATCATTCAGCGTCTGAGGTTCGATTTAAATTTGTATCTTAGTCAGCATCTAAATCAGTAAGAATTTTAAGTACTTTCAACTCAAAGCTATATGTTGTACTGTACACTGTACAGTACAGTATTGATTAAGGTTAAAATACCAAGCCGTGCGAATGAGATAATATTAATGCTGCGGGTATACTATAAAGTAATAAAGTTCTTGAGCTCAAACGCAAATATTGTTCTTTCCTACCCACGAATTGTATATTAGTGCAGGTACTGTAGTTCGTAGCTCTAATACAGTACTGTACATTGCTTCTTAATTTTCTAGATGGAATATAGCCAAGAGCTTTATTGTTAAAATTAAGATTACAATCCAAGAGCATAGTAATAATACGTGTATTAACATTAATACAGAAGATATAAGCACATTCCATAGCATACAGTCCGCGTTATGCAAGTACTCATATATTCGAAAATTACGTACGAAGATCTAAGGAATATTTTACTAATGCCACGGCTTACCACAATTTCAGTAATACCATAATGCTCTTGCGACGGTGAGCCGCCGTGAGCGCATTCTATATTTACAAATATATATATATATATTTTATTTTATTTACAGAGTGCAATTTATGACATTAACAGCCTATATGATTATCTAGAATTAAGTAAAAATCAAAAACAGGCATTATAAAACTTTACGTATATGCTTTATAATCTAAATAAATCGTTAACGTAATAACTTTAGCACAAGCAGGTCACAAGCAACCGCAGTACTGTGAGGGTGGCTATTAGTGAGATAAACTATAATTAAAAATCATTTTATCTTCATTTCGTTTCATTACGATAAAATTTTCAATGCCTGTAGTAAAGGCCTCTTCGAATCTAGTCCTAATCTCGGCAAGTTTTTGTAAGGCCTGGCTGGGAGCAGCATTAAGCAACGTTATAAATAAATCCTCCCAGAGGGTTTTCTTCCACCATCTAGGATAAATTTAGAATCAAAGAGTATAACATTTATAAAATGATTCAGTTTCGAACTATTAGCTGCTAAAATAAGCCAT
Organism: Trichoplax adhaerens; assembly: GCF_000150275.1. Taxonomy (NCBI): domain Eukaryota; kingdom Metazoa; phylum Placozoa; class Uniplacotomia; order Trichoplacea; family Trichoplacidae; genus Trichoplax; species Trichoplax adhaerens. The sequence goes on along the minus strand of NW_002060951.1, from coordinate 2,452,154 downwards.
CAATCATATAATATTCAGGAAGAGTATCCTATTATAGCCGTATAACGATGCTAAACACGATATAATACCGTTTGAATGCCTTAGTTATTTGCCACATTCCATCTTTATTTTTATATACTTTCATATAATCTTGAAAAATTAGGCAGTGAATTGTTCCAAGTAGTCCATACAAATCAATCTAAAAATCAAAAGATATAGCAGACGTTAAGAGCAAAAATATGGGACGGTAACTACTTCGTCAAGGAAATAATTTAGGGTATAAGGTACCTGTACTGTCCAAGGCATATCTGTCTTTTCCTCTATGCACTGAAATTCTTTCGTCGCGAATAGTGATTTAAATTGTGTGCCAACCGGAAATAATCGTCGATCTATACCACATCCGAAGTCGATTAACTTGAGTGAAGTGTAGCATTTTCGGAATTTACCGACATCATTTCTGACTATGTTGTCAAGGTCCGTACTGAAAGGGAATATTATCGCTTAGCTAATGTACAATAGGAGTTGCGTAAGAGCAATTTATTAGCAAAACCAAAAGATAAATCTAATGGTAGTAACATACATATCTTGAAGAAGAAAGTTATCAGGCTTTACATCTCCATGTATAATATCACATCGATGCAGTACTTCAACAACTCTGAGCATTGCAATCGTGTAAAACATTGCAACATACTGATCTATAGATTCATGAAATGTCTTGTAAATATTTACAAGATCCTATATAGTATAACAATGGATACACATTCAGTCCGTCAATATTATCACTTTTACAAATAAGCTAAAGTAACAGTAGATAAAGGCAATGAGCTTACCAGTAAGGTACCAGAGGAGCAGTATGAAGATAGTAGACAAACAGCATCTTTGTAGATGTAAGCTGAATTAATCCTTAATAACGCTGTGTGCTGTGCAGGCAAGCAAAAGTATAACGCTTTAGTTTATCAAAGCAATGGCGAACTAACTACAAAAAATGATATTTACTAGGTCAATATCCAATGGTAATTCATCCAGTCTACGATGAATTTGTTGGCAGATATAAAATTCCCACAAGCTTACTGGTTGCTGAATCTTAGAAAGAGGAAATACTATCATTTATATTGAAATATGGGCAAGATTGAATTTGATGGAATATAGTTTAAAGAAAAAAAGTTTACTTTTGTACCCGGTAACTGATCAATTACATACAAGAAGAAGATAAAATATTATGTTATCTTTACACTTGGCAGAGATCAGAAATTGCAATTTCGCATAAACAAAAAGTATATTGGTCCCGCAGCTTTAGGCTGCGGACACTATACTTTTTGAATATGAATAGCCCTCATATCTAGCTATGGTCTGGACCCCTGCACTATCATCATTTAACCGCCTTTCACAAAAAATTACAGTTGAATATAATGCCATGGTAGAATTTTAAGTATCTCACATTTTACCTCTAAATTGCTAAAGTATACTACAAATAACATTATAGATTTTACCTTCAAAGCAAGTTCGCATTCATCAGTTACAGATCCCAAACTGTCACCACCGGAATTTATCAGGTAAACTGTACCGAAGTTACCACGACCAATAATCTTATTGCAATTATAATCAGAGTTCCCTATAGGTATTATGAATAAAACTGCACTTATTAAATTGTAAAGTCCTTTTATAGAACAAACAGCAAGTATCACTTTGGGTAGACCATTAGTGGGCAATAGACGAACCTAGATCAAGTCTATCATTAATAACAGGCTTCGGAGCAGCTACAGTGCCTACATAAAACAATGTTGGGTCGGAATATAATATATCTTTTACATCATCTCTTGATAACAGATCCTTTTTTAAGTCTTCGCAAAAAGGATCGATAACTTTGCTGTCTCTCACGTCTTCTCCATCTTCACTTTCTGTGCGAGTGATTATTTTTAAACTTACAATATCAACTCTTTGATCTGATGGCGTACTGAATCCAATATTAGCCCTACTGCCAGTCGAAGATGTACAGGAAGATGCTTTGCTTGATGCCTCATTGCTAGCTTCGATGATATCACTGAGTTGTGGCCTGTTAAAATTTGTATCATGATCTTCAGCCTCATCAGAATATATATCGTGAGTAAAAGTCCCTTTCTCGTAAATATTATCTTGGCCATATCCTTTAATGCTGCTTTGACGCCCATTGATATTAACCTGATCACATGCAGGAGTAGAAGTTACATGTGTTGCGATTGAAAAATTTTGAGTGTCTCCAGGAATTGGTTTATCCTCCGATTCGCTAGCTTTTAATTCATCATAATCTTTATAAACAAAATCTTCCTATAAAATAAAATTTATTTCATTATAATACATAATATCCAATTATAGAGATAGCACGATACTTTTAATCTTATAATTTTATTGAAAATATCTTCCAAACTACTCTTAATTCTTAAATATTTGAATGATCAACCTCGTTACACTCCGGTTTAGTTTGATCCAGTTCAAATCCAACTGCATTAGTTAGAACACCAAGAACATTACGTCTCTTAGGAGGTGGACTACAAGATTCTGGTGGCCTTAATGAATTAACGATCGATAATCGAATTATGGAATGTCCAGTAATGGCGTTAAATTTGCAAACATAAACAGGAGTAGGATAATACTCAAGTACTGTACCTATTTTCTTGATCTGAATTATATTCTGAATCAGCTACTTTTGCAGCTAAGTTGTTAGGAGTATGGTCATCATATATGATAAAATTTGATTTAATATTCTCGATCGGGGAATTGTTGTTTACTATTAAGTTAATGAAGTGCACTTTCGATTAGTAAAAAGGCAACAGTACTAAATTTGGTAAATAATTTAATAATACAGGACTATTAGAGAAAAAGCAATCGTATAAGTAAAGTCAAAACTATACAAAATATCAACTACTCCAAATAACCTGAACAAGTATCATCCGGATCAATATCATCTTTGAACAATAGATCGACAAACCGCTTAGCTTCTTTACTAGCCATAGTCATCGTTGGCGTCTGACTTACTGATGGTACCGATGTAATACTAGCAGATTTGTTATGCAATTCTTTTGGTTGAATAATATTCATTTCTTCAGTATTTGAGAGATTATTATCATTCACATTAACAGATACGTGATGCTTTGCCCGGTAACGAATTGCTCTAAGTTCTTCAAAAGAAAATTCCTGTGTGCCGTTGTAAATTATCTCCTTGCAGTACCCGGCAACATACTTTTTTCCATTTACCACAGTAAACTAAGTAACATAGGAAACAGTGATCAGGTAATACATCTTCACTAGGATACATGACATAGTATCTATGAGGATTTAATTTTATACGAGTATATCCGACATACCCTAACATTGTCATCATCTTTCAATACGTTTAGAGGATGATTAGAATCATCAGATCTTTCGGATCTTTTTCGCATAAATTGTTTTATCAAAAAATTTATCGCAGTTTAAGAAATTGAACTTAGTATAGTTATAATAAAATTTGATCTAACATACTTACTTTGTGAGCACCTGCCTTGATTGGATTTCGGTAATGGCCGTACTATGCATTGTCAATTTATAAGCACGGTAAGTAAATATTTCCGGTAAATCTTGTTTTAATTGACAATTAATGCATGATTTTTAAATTTTTCTTACCTAGTTGCTGGGACATTTTCGTCTTGGTAAATTGTAATTCCAGATTTCACTTTTTGTGATGATGCCTCAATTTTCACTATGTTACTACTAACGTCGGTTATCTATAGTAACATGAATAACAGAATATCTTCTCTAAATCAAAGATTTACATGCATATTACCATACATAGAAAAGTGGTTGCCATTTTGCTTTTATTCAGTATTATGTTTTACTTGTTGCTGATTCCACTTTGAAAGACCTTTTGAATTCTCTTTTACAGCTTTGTTACTGTTGGGCAAACTCTTCCATTCTTGCATTTGTTTAGATGCAGATGACAACTTGCTAGGGTTTTCATCTACAAAAATCTTGAATGATTGACTGGTTGAATTAGTGGCCTTCAAGGAATCCGCCTCATCCAAAGCTGTAACGTCAAAATGGTGCTTTTATTAAATTAACCTACCTTATTGTCAGCCAAAATGAAATGATAGGTATAACTCGCAAGATAAGGTTACATTACCGCTATGTATATATAGGTAACATACCTTCAGGGACTTTGCTTTTACGAACAATATTCACCTTTCCCGTCACTCGATCTGCATTTTGTAACTGACCTAAAGGAGCACGAGGATTTGATGATATTCCCGTGTTTGTACCGCCTTCCTTTGGTCGATTAGCTGATCTTGCTAAGAATTCCCTTTGTATAGTTTAAATATGTATTAGTACAGTAATCGACAATCCCTTTCAATGATCAATATATACATATGTAGCATAGGAGTACTACCTAAACCACTTTAAATATACTAATAACTGCTTACCTAAGCACCGAGCACAGTCACAAAATACTGCATTTATATAAAGCAATCTATAGCACTTCAGATTTTAGTTATTGACCAAGAAATCATGTCGACTTACTGGTAATGTCTTTGCAATCTCTTCAAAGGTTGGGCTTTATTCTCTAAACCGATTCTATAGACCCAGTCAGCCTTTTTATATGAACCCATCGTATCGAGCACCTTTGCCCAACATTCGTATAACAATGCGTCATATTTACCAATTCCTCGATCATGGAGAAAATTGTAAATATCTCGAGGATCTTTACAGGCATTAGCCTATTATTACAATGTATCATGTTAATGGTTTATGGGTACAGTTAACTTCTACTTCGATTTAGAACTTAACTAGATGAAGCTGAATTGTTCATACAAATTATTTGATGTTGAAAACTAACCGATGTTACAAAAAGTATCACTATGCTGTATCTATCCACATTGATAATTTTATCTGTATACAGTATTTTTATTTATCTGCAGTACGCAATTTTATGCTACTGAATAATGTACTAGAGAACAGATACTTTAGGCGAAATTATATTCTCGTGCAACTAAGAATGATAACATACAGCTTTAATCCAAATGGACAGAAATCGTATGTCGTTATAATATCGAGGTTCATCTTTAAATTTTCTTAAACATCGCTTGAGTAAAGTGGAAAATCCGGCTTCTCCAGCGTTTCTGAAACTTTGTTCAGCCCAAACAATATACCTACAATAACAACAACTGCAGATTAGAGCACTGATATTATGACGAATAAAATAAGTGAATCTTATATTGGGTGAGACAAATAACGATAACGATTTAGCCAATATTAAGATCAGCTAAGTAAATTTTAGTTTAATAGAATTAATGCAAGTGAATTCTAAATTGAGACACTTTCGTGAAAATGTTGTTGCAGGATTGTCTCTTGTCGTATTTCATCATCATTTTAAACAGGAGAATAGAAAATTGTAAAATATCAGCAGATCTACATAAATATGTATTAGCCATATTGCTCTGTTACCGGGAATACAGTATACTGTATTGATTAGCCTAATTAAACAGTGCGTTAATGCTTGATCTCTTACAAATACGATTACATCGTACACTGTAGTTGTACCACGGTATAGCGACAAGAGTGATACAGTGTAAGTAAGTTGCATAAATATACTAGAGTTTACGGAAATATAATTCTTTAGCAGAGTGTATGTATATGGATCTAAAGATACTCCTTACATACCGGAACCATATATCAAAAGGATCATCATCGTTGTCATAATCGATGGCAATGATCTTTTTTTCGAATAATCTATATTTTGTTTGAATATTAATAATACCATGATTAGGCCAATTACCCTGTCTAACGTAATAATGAGCGAAAACCTTACTAGATCATTTTAAAGATTAGAAGATTTTTATGAAGCTTATGTAAGAAAAGACTCACTCTTTTTCATCAAGCAACTTCTTTCGTTCTGTAGATGATTCCGTTGATAAGGCAGCTTGGAGATTGGACATGATTCTCCCTTGCTTTAAGGGCTGAATGTTCTCCTTACAAACCTCCCACTCGTTATTTTCACTATTTTCCTTCGGCGAAGCACTTGAACTCATCTCTAGACAGCTTTTTATCCCTCGGCTATAATATCAACAATCAATAAGGATTGATTTTTTAGTTTGGTCTGTCACCTCCAGCTAAAATTCGTACGATGAATTATACCTATAATAGACGATTGCAAAGTTCCCTTTTAAAAAATTATTAAATGAATCCTAAGGTTACGATTCAATTTTTTTTAACATGCATGCTACCCCTGGAAAACTCTAGACAGAAGTTTCACTAACACTAAACTAAACACCATGTTGTTAATGATTAAGATATCGGTGCGCTGAGACCTAATAAGTACATTCACTTATATTCTTTGTGCAGTTTTACTAAAAGTACTGTACCGTATTTGAGTATATGAGTGTTAGGAATTAATTCGAGAATTATTAATTTTCAACACCATATACGTACAGTATATGCATCTAAATAACGTTACACAGAAGAGGATAGATATACTGTACAGTACTGTACACGTCTAATGTAGTGTATGTATAGTGGGAGAGGATACGATAGAGCAATAAGTAAATTATTTAGTTTGTCCAGTTCTAATGTTGTCAGTAATGTAGACGAGAAAGCTAGCCTAATTACAGCCTATTTTGCTTGCTTGCGTAGGTTGCTGTTTTCAACTGACGACTGATATTTACTGTAAATCCATATTACTGTCTACTATACTGTATGTATTGCATTCAAAATTTTTTAAATTTAAGGATTAAGCTTAAAAATCAGCTATTACTCATGTTTATAGGTTGGAGGATCATACATGATAGAGTTTGACATTTAACTTACCTTTTAGATCGCTTTTCAGACCGTCAATTTTACTGTGAATGATAGAAAATGTAGCGTAAACTATTAACGGTCGTTCTTCACGATTCCAGATTCGCTATGGCTTCGACAGTCGTCACCAGCTACTTAACGACAGAGACTAGTCTGTCATCATAAATGTAACATGCTGTACTGTACTGTACACTGTAACAGAAATTAAATTTCAAATTGAAATTACTGTACTGTGCATGTTGAGTGACCACAGCATATTTTTAAATTTTCCGCCCTACGCGTGCGCGCTAACTGCCACTTTATTAAAAATCAAGAGCATAACATTTTTTTTTATCTACAGTATCTACAGTACAGTACTGTACTGTACAAATGATAAAAAAACGCCGGTAAGTGATACTGTATCACATGTTAGCTACGTACTGTACTGTATAGTAAATGAGGACAAGACCGAGTCACGCCTGAAGTATTATTTTAAAATAATATTCTAGAAGTACAGTATAATATTATAAGAACATAATCCGTTAGCAAAGCGACGGAAGTTTGTAATATTATAACAACGTAATCCGCCAGCATAGCGATGCAAGGCCGAGTCACTTTTGAAGTATTATTGTAAAATAATATTCTAGAAGTATAATATTATAAGAACATAATCCGTCAGCAAAGCGACGGGAGTTTGTAATATTATAACAACGTAATCCGCCAGCATAGCGATGCAAGGCCGAGTCACTTTTGAAGTATTATTGTAAAATAATATTCTAGAAGTATAATATTATAAGAACATAATCCGTCAGCAAAGCGACGGGAGTTTGTAATATTATAACAACGTAATCCGCCAGCATAGCGATGCAAGGCCGAGCCACTTTTGAAGTATTATTGTAAAATAATATTCTAGAAGTATAATATTATAAGAACATAATCCGTCAGCAAAGCGACGGGAGTTTGTAATATTATAACAAAGTAATCCGTCAGCATAGCGACGGGAGTTTGTACTAGTAAAACTTAAAACTAGTTAGTGTTCTACTGATAGTACGGTACTCCAGGCCAGGCTTCATACAGTACTGTACAGCGCTGTCACTATGTGTACAGTACAGTGACCTCTCAAGTAAAAAAATTTTAAATTATCAGTATGCGTAAATGGCTAGAGGTCCCTGGCTTGTTTTAGTTGATCAACTTGCAAAGTCCATGTAATATCAATCACTAATGATAAATGAATACTATATTATCTTAACTTAATATGGATATCTGACTATTTAGCAATCATTTTGATCGCTACAAAGTAAATCAGGATATCTTCTCGAAAATAAATGCTACAGTACTAGTTTTCATATCATTAATATCAAGTTTACACATACTGTACTGTAGTGTACTGTATCTTCATCTTTGATGTCATACTCTGCTGGCTATATAGTACAAATACTGTACAATAGACCAGTTAAGTTTCACTGGTTTACTGTACGTAAAGTAGATAGTATCACGGACTATTAAAAACTTCAAAAATCATTTTCTGGCAAGCCATGACAGCAATGACAGTCCATACTATCCCTACTGTACCGTACAATGTGTTCTGTACATTCTGTACATTTGATGTACAGTACTGTACAGTACAGTAGAATAGGCTAACTTAAAGGTGATACTATGTATTGTACGTAGACGAGTATTCTCTACTTCGATATGGTCAGGCGTTCTATCATTTGACTCCTTGAATCAGAGACGTTGTCAATTTAATACCGTACATCGTGCGGTGTTTATACATTTACTTCATTTATTTTCGCTCATAAACATAACACAATCAAGAAATATGTTATAAGTTCATACAAAAAACTAGCCATATAAAGTACAGTAATAAACCTTTGTTGGCACGGCGGATGGTGTCATATAAGCGATCATTGCAATCAAATATTTAATATCAGGTAAAATCGGTATATCACACCCTACCGAGTATTCTTGTAAAGCGATTTATACAGTATACCGGCATATGTATACACATAGTGATAGCTATTTGTATACAATGTACACTATATCTGAAGGATGTAACATAGAAATATCTAATAATTATGAAACTCTTTGCAGTGCATGTCCGAAGGGTGTCTTGTCAAATGAATGAGTTAACAGAAAGCAGTGTATACAGTTAGTATGTATTTAGAACAATACATTACAAATACCGCCATCAAATACCGTTCAGTTTAGGTGTCATCCGAGATAGCATTACGGTTTACTTCTTCTAAAAATTTATGGCATTTTTGCCTTAAGATTTTCACAGATTCACGAAAGATATCAGCAGGAGGGATGGAGCCCGTAGATTCAATACAAACTAAGAAATAATAAATCATGAAAATTAGCAAAGCGCGCAATTTAACATCGTTCAATTTATCAATTCGAATGTCATTGTAGCTTACATATGAAATGATCACGAATTTTATTCAATATTACATGTTCTTTTAATTCCGGATCACGTAATACCTGCCTACTGCAAGTATCGAGACGAGGTTTATCTATGTAGGCAGTCTTTATACCTTTTGTTTGAAGTAGAGAAGAAATAATGGCTGTTACGATGCAGACAATCCAAAATACTTATATGGATTTAAAATACGATAACTATAAATACATATGTTACCTTTGATTTCTTTAATTCCAATAACACCTTCAGGAAAACATTTTGCTAGTCTTTTAGCTCGCTTACCAGTAACTGCTTGTTTTAGGATAATCTCTGGCATTAACCTATATGAGGCCGTAGCTGAAAAGAGATAATTCTAGATGAGGTCCTGCAGTGCTTGGATACTATTATACATGCATTGCATACGATAAAAGTGAATAACTTGATCACCATACTAATAGATATAAATTATTACCAACTGGAGAAAATTTAGCATGATCGGCACCAGTTCCTTTAACACATATCATCTCCAAGTCAATTTCCTACATTGAATCACGAGTCATTAAAATTACTGATGAAATGCAGCATATGATCTAGGCACAACCAATTTCTATTACCTGACCAGGTCGTAATTTTGCTATGAGGATATCCTCATGGACGGGACGTATGTCCTTGTTAGGAATCTGTCATACAAAAAAACAAAATTTGTGTGAATAGATGTAACATCTATCTGTAACGTAGCTAGTAATATAATAACGTCCTCAATATTTTGACTTACCGCATTGTCTTGATCTTCATTGTATTTCAATTTTAAATCCTTGGTGGTTACTTATTGTAGTAAGAATAGCAGTTAAGTAAAGTAATAGAAATTTAAAGTAGCTAGTATGCACATTTTAACTGTGTGCTATAAGAACATATTCTGTATAGTAAGGTCAACCGAAAACGATGTAGACTTATTCATCATAGGATATAGACTACGTGATTGCTAATACTAGTATACCTTTAGAATTAATATATAATTCTTCTGGATCAGTTGCATCTGAATGTGCCGAGCGATTTCTGATACACTTAATTTGTAATGTGAAAGTTATACTGTTCTTGTTCGTCGGCGTATCCCCTGAAATATATAAACACTATTAATAAACCTTAATCATTACTCAGAAGCCATATTACAAAGTATGCTATTAACCTATGAATGCTCTATATGGTAGTAACTAAGTGCATAGGCATTGAATACATTCAAGTAATAATTTTTGTTATTTTCACTGAAAGGATGGTATAGGTATTAATTGATAGATTTTCATATGTAAGACTTGCCAAAAAAGAATATCAAATAGATATCAATATCCAATTCGTGTCTTAGAACAATAATTAAAGTTTCAATTTGAATTACTATCGCGCCCAATACGATAATGGGTGCAGTATGAAGGACTGCCGTTGATATTGATTAGTTAATTAATATATTTTAACCTAAATAGAAATAATCTGAACTGTAGAATTTATTTTTACTAATTTATTGTACCTGGATTAAAGTTATCAAATAGCTTTGGATCAGCTGCGATAGGAATCAGACCTAATCTATGGGCTAATACCTTAAAGATTGAAACAAATATTCAGAAATTGTTATACAACATGATGTTTATAAACATTATAAATTCGCTGCATACAATGCCATGTGATGACGAATTATATTAGATGTAAATTTTACAAAATTTTATTATTACACTTTTGTGACACGAATCGCTTTTTTGTAAACACATTTCATCTAATCACAGAACATGCCAAAAATGAAGAATTGAGAGCGTTATACCTCATCTTGTATAATTGATGTATTATTATGGATAACGACCTTTTCTATTGCCATTGCGGGAACCTAATATAAAGGTATGATTTAGAGCTCTAAAGCAATTTATTTTGTTCAGTATAAAAGTTAGATTTTAAGATTATCTTGGGGTACAGTGAGATTAAGTTACTTTTGAAACATGTACGTATGTAACTACCTCAGAAAGCATAATTCTTCTATAAGCATTGGCAATCGATGCATCAATGCCTATCATGTCAAATTCCATTTCTTCATTGTCTACCTTTATGATTTCAATCTTGAAGTTCTAATTATAATAATAGTTAATAATAATACGTAATTATATACACATATATATATTCATAGTTACACTGTATATAACTGATGAGAACTTTAACTGACAAGCTATCTGAAATAATAATTTCAGTAAAGTAACGTAAATAGGATTCTTATTAGTTTGTAGAACGCATATGCATACGATTTGGCTAGAAGTTTTCATCAAAATTATTTATTGATACGGACCTTTCTAAAGCTATTGAGACTCCAGGCATCGTCATAACCGTGAAATGCACCGGGAAAATCAACGGTGTGTGTCTAGAAAATTGGCATCCGTTAAATCAAATAAGTAGATTATTTAATTTATATAATACTCTAAATGTGTAAGCTAACCACTACAATCGAATGATAAGGTTCGTCGGAACAAGATGTAAACTACTCTGAATTCATTGACATCTACCATTTATTTCTTGCTATCTGTAAATTATTATTGAGCATTTGTAAACTAGAAATCATTGCATTCTGGTATGCATTGCCATTACTACATTCGCATATAATGTATGTGTTACAAGAACTATACACGTTATAAGTAGAAAGTGAAATAACGGTAACAAGTAATGAGAGGCGTAATAAATTACAGGAAATCTATTAATACACGTAGTTCCAGATACAAAGATGATCTTAATTAACACTTTGATATATAAGTTCAGTATCTAACATTTTTAACTTGGTATTCTTCCAATTGAACACGAGTCCGGAGCTGAGCTGTTTGCGTAGCCATACCACATGCAGTATATAGTAAGTAAAGACTATGAACTTAAAGTTGATTCGGCATCCGTACTGGCCAGTTTATTAACAAAAATTGTGCCTTTATACAGTACAGTATGTGTTCTGCACAGTTCGACTGGACCAGGTTTATTTACTGCAGTATGCAGCTGAAACAGTTTTAAAATCTTAGACTTCGATGATTTCAAGTCTATCAGATAAAAGTCACCGTATTATCATTAGAACTTGTATTGATGAAATTGTAATTTTATGGATCTTACTTTACCACCGGTGCTCTTCTACAGTGTACACTGTACAGTACAATAATTAATCACGCTAATGGAAATTTCAGGTGTACAGTACAGTACAGTACAGTACAGTACAGTACAGTACAGTACTGTAGGTTTTTTACGCTATGATGATCCAAGCAAGGATCAGGTAGCCATATCGAGTGCTGTACTGTACACTGTACATTGTACAGTACATTGTATTGTACTTATTGTACTGTACTGTACAGCTTACAGTACAGTATTGTACTTGTTGTACTGTACACTGTACTGTACAGCAATCTGTACAGTAATGGGCCACCGTAGTAATCTGCACGCCGAACAAGAGTACCGTAACGGGTAGGCAAAAGGCATACTGTGACTCATACAAACTGCAACGAGTGAGACTGTCGTATCGTGGCTACCGTCGATGACGATAATAGCGAATGCTTTTTTCAGTACTGTACTGTACAGTGTACAGTATGTACTGTAGTTAGTATTGTACTGTACACTGTACAGTATTCCGCAGTTTGACCATTCACAAAGTATTCCGCAGTTTGACATTCACAAATTTTTTTCAAGTTCATCCCTTGCTCTGATGTTAGAGATTTCTCCTTAAACACTCCAAATATCATCCAGTTACGCTATAGCAGACAGCATGGATATCATTATGTATCTGTAGAATGACATTATTAACTGATAATTAAGATTATGATCGTTTATTGTAAATCAGTACTATCCTGTAAAGATACGAGCCCAAATATTAGAGTGTTTATTATTATTTATAGTATATAGTAATAGCGTATTAGTGTGTGTACATCTCCAGAATCTGACCCACCGGCGTCATCACTGATGGCTCAAAACTGTGAAAAGGCCAGTAAGGAATTCCCATTACATTGGCTCATTTGGAATAATCGTGTAGCTGAATTACAAGAAATGTTATGCAAAGGAGAGGTTAGTAGTTAATACAGTACAGTAAATATAGTACACAATATTCAAATACCCTTAGTAGACGTACGAGTAGTACGGGACAGTACGCTTTACAGTACTGGACAGTACTACATTTATCTTTATCGTTAGCTGATAAATGATACGTTCACAGCTACTGACTGTTCTATTTGCTACTAATATACACAGCTGTAGCACAACCATAAACTTTTATTAAGGATCCTCCTTCCTTGGATCTAGCATTTTTTATACTGCTAAACTGATTTTATTACAGTATGATTTTCATCCGAGTTCATTTCTATGTAAATTTGCAAAGTAAAAACATGTCTAAATTTTGACTGTACGATTAGTGTAGTCCAATTTAATTTCTAGTTAATAATTCTATACACTAGTACAGTACAATCAGTCCTTATGATATAATTTTTAAATTGTAAGAAAGATGAACTAACATTATTATATTACTTAAGTTCAGAAAGAAGTCTATCATTATATTACATGATAAACCTACTGTAAGCCGCAATTTCTGCTTCTCTACATAAAAATTTTAGGCAGTGTTTGCTGCCATTTTTTGGTGCTGAACTGAGCCGTACTGTACTGTACTGTACAGTATTGTAAAAATGTGAAAATATTATACTGTACGTATGCTTGTATTTTCAAGGAATGACGTAATGGCGTGCAGACTTGGTGCTAAAGTCACTCAGCAGTCTGCACCATGCAGAATTTGTATTGTAATCAATTAATTTTACAAAATTGACATGCTGTATAAGTATATATGTAATGTATACTATACAGTACAGTATTGTACGTGCATAAGAATATTTAATTAAGTCAACGTTTTTCTTATTTGTTTTGGTCATTAGCATGAACATGAAAAACTCGACAAACATGGGCGAACACCATTACATCTTGCAATTGCATTAGGTCATGAAGATTGCGTGCGCGTATTACTCGAAGCTAATTGTAGCGCCAGTGCCCTCAATGCTATGAAATGGACGGGTAATATGTAATATTGCAGTCATAATATAATAGCACAGAAACAGATATTATCTAGTCTTAATTGACTATTTAAAAGGACCAGTAATTCAGCACAATTATCGTTTCTTTACGTTAGCACTACAAGAAGCGGTTTGTCTGGGTAAACCCAATATCTTGAAAATGGTGCTTAAGTACCGTGATCGACAACAAATTTCTAGTAGGGTAGCTGCAATCCCAGAGTTACTAGATATGTTGCAGACTGTAAGTATTATGTTTATAGTTTTATCTACTTTCATACTATATTAGACCGAATTAATCATTATATTTACAGTTGCTTTTAATTTAAATTAGACCAGAGATTTTTATATTGAGATGAAATGGGAATTTACAAGTTGGAGTCAGTTGAATATGATCTTTATTTATATAGTAGATAAAAGTTATGCAAACAAGTATTATACTGATACTTAACAGTATCTATTAATTTTAGTTCCCCTGATTTCTAGAGCCTTTCCAAACGATGTATGCAAGATTTGGAAAAAAGGTACTATCATGCAAAGACAGCGATCTACCTAAAACAAATGGTCACTTGTTACTGATACGTTAGACCGCGAAAGTTGTTCTTATATTCGTACTATTCATGCGCAGACTCTGATTACAAATTGATCATGTTTTTGTGTTTGTAACAGATCTAAAGATCTAATTAGTATCTGGTTTATCAGTTTTTCCTTAATAATGTAACAATAGTACCTAATTGTATTCTTTCCAGGTGCGTTTCTTCGAGTAGATACAACGTTGCTAAGCCTAGACGAAAATATTGGTAAAACAGGAAATAGAAGTATTATTTTTAAAGCCGCTGGTGAGTTTGTTTGATATTATCTTACAGAAGTGTATCATCATTTTATAA
Organism: Trichoplax adhaerens; assembly: GCF_000150275.1. Taxonomy (NCBI): domain Eukaryota; kingdom Metazoa; phylum Placozoa; class Uniplacotomia; order Trichoplacea; family Trichoplacidae; genus Trichoplax; species Trichoplax adhaerens. The sequence goes on along the minus strand of NW_002060951.1, from coordinate 2,437,068 downwards.
AGGAACTGTGACCAGTTGGAGAGAATTATTTACAGTAAATCACGAATACTAATCGATAGTATTATCTCAGATAATAATAATGCATTTTTGACAGATAATGGTGCTGAAATCATAGAAGTAGATCATGAAAAGCGTAAAGCTTGTTCGGAAACAATCAGTCTTGAGTACGTATGCCTTTTAGGATGTTTTTGATTTTCCTAAATATAATAATCTGAATTTTAAAATTTTGGAATTATTTCAATTATAGCGAAATTGGTAGACGTTTAGGATCGGAACCCTCATCGGAGCTAGTATTTGAACGATTGAGGATGCCTGTCACATCTACTATCATCAATATTGATAACATTGAATTCTCAAGGTAACTAGGCTATTACTGTATGTTGAATCTGTCATGGAATATTATAGCATATCTGAAAAACACATTCAATAGGCAAAAAAGTGGAATTTGGGGATGGAGAACGGACAGAACTGAAGCTGTTAACAATTATGAAGCAAAAGTAAGTATCTGTTGCTATAGAATAAAGTATACATACGCCAGGCATGACACAATTAAAGTAAGATGTTTTTCGTGTAAATTCAATAAAAGTTATCGCTATGCATAATGTAGTGATACTGATTTCTAATATTAGCCTAATATTTTAATTGTTTTATCATACGAGTATTGTCTCTTATTAGTATATTTTAGCATCAAGATATTGGATTGCATAAATACAAAGTTAATTTTTGTATCATTTGATAGGTATACAATGTTTCAAACGTAGTCGTTATCGCTAGGACCCGATATGAACACCTTTCTGAAGAAGATAAAGAACGCAATAAAACTGAAGGTTTGCTTCTTATTACTTGTCAAGGCAATAATAGATATTCGTCAAGTCGCAAGGAAAGGTAAACTCGAATGTTTTATTAATTCTGGTTGTATAAGGTCGATCGTTTTTTCATTCCTTGATGGGTGCCATTGAACAACACTCGAACGAGAAAGATAAGACTGATGCAGTTCCGGAAACGATTCAGGTTTAGAATAAGCTAATTTAATTGAATCATGATTTCTATTCAAAATATGTGCTGCATACGCATACACAATGTATATAGACCATACACTTAGTAACAGTAATTGTCTAATGCTGATATCTGTCAGCAAGATAAACGAGAGGATAGTTCTGAAATCGAACAGGCGGATCTGAAATCGTTATCATCTCAAGATTATTTTTACCCTACAGAAGAAACTAAAAAGCAAGGTTCATTAGCTTAAATCTCATTTTATTCCCATGTCCACCCTATATAGAAAGTCTTATGTAAATATCGTTACTCGTTGATTCACTGTAACCGCACTTCTTGTCAATGTATTAGTACGTAAAAATCTTGGTCAATTTCTCCCTAGATATTGGTCGTCCAAAGGAGATGTCTGTAAAAGAACAGCGACTTAAAGCATCTTTATGGCTTTGTGATGACTATTATTTATCATTACAAGAGCAAGTGTTACCAATTATAAATTTGATGGTAAACCTAACATTTATTACAATTCTGACAGCCTGTAATCTTTAAAATCTTTAACATAAAATTAAATACTACCTTCATATGAAATTCCTTTAAGATCTTCAACTATGGATTATCATGTCCATTTCGATTAATTATAACAGGCAATCAGTAATCCTCACTTTCAAAAATTACGCGATTTTATCTCTATGCAACTTCCATCTGGATTTCCTATCAAGATTGGTAATTATAAGAATTCTTACATATCCCAATTATAGTTAATATGTAATATTAATTAGTTTAAAAGTCCATTTTCCTAGAACAACAAAGTGGAATGTTTCTGAAAGTTAACTCTTCATGTTATTGATATTTAAAACAGAAATCCCTCTGTATCATATCCTTAATGCGCGCATAACTTTCGCGAACCTGAACGGCGAAAACGAGGCCGTCCAAGGACTATCTCCGTTGGAAGCTAAGCTAGACACTACCGATGACGTTAAGCAAAAGAACTATTTAATTGATGATTCTTGCTTTGACATTCCGAGCAGTTACTCTAAAGTACTGCAAAGAGAAAGCAATAACTTCGGAGCTGATGAGGAAGATATGCTATTGCAATATGCTTTGCAGAAAAGCTTAAGCGATCGGCAATTAGAAGAAAGCTCAGAAACTACAGTTAGTGTAAACAACTACCGTATTTATAAATAACTTACTATCAATAAATCTACTATGTAGCTACTCGTCTGATCCAATTAGTATTTCCTCAGTAGTCATTTTATCCGGACTTATAATAGGCAATAGGAGATGAGTTTGTATATAGACCGTATCGGTATGAAATGAACGAAAACAATGATGCTGAATTATCATGGTAATATTCTATTCTTTTTAATCTTGATGAAAGATACCTGTTAGACACCTATATCTAACTTAATTACCGTTGTAATGTATTGATAACAGGGCAATTGAAGAGAGTCTTCGAGCTACTCGAACCAACGATGCTAATGTTAATGTTCAAGATCCAGAAATGGCTGACCCAGTAATGGATACTTTTGTCACAGCTAACAATTTCGACGATCAATTGAAAATGGCTATGCAGCTATCTACTCAAGTAGCTAATGAAGATAGTAGTAGACGTATTAAAGAGGAAGAGGAATTGCGTGTTGCGTTAGAACTATCTTTATTAGAAAAGTGATCTCTAAGTAAAGACGAGACAGTTAAGGATTTTAACTGATTCGTCTCGGATGCTTATGTAATTGCAGGTTACGTTACGTATTTAAAGGTTGTTCCAGAAAACTACTCATACATGCACTTCATTTTAATATTTAATAATGTAAATTTAATAGATAAATCAGGGTGGATGAGATAGTGCTAGAGCTGTCTACAAGGCATTATTTAGCTATGTGATAATCAATATTCGAACAGTAATATTATTCACACTAAATTAAAATATTTAAATGAGATCTATGTGAACGGACTGTAAAATTAATGTTCTTTGAACTATTTAGTAAATCATTGAAATAAAGTAAGTTATATTGCTTAAAGCATACCTCTCCATTAAAGTATTATCGCAATAGATGTTTAAATCTCGATTGCTGATGAATGTTGTAACGTATCTCTTATACTGTAATCTGTGTTATACATTTTTAAAACGATAGCGATCATACGGTGATGCTAAGCACTAAACTTACGTTTGACTTCTTTATAATTTTTAGTTCCGTGTGACTCGATTTAAAGCTCGATATTCTAAGATTAAATTATAAACGGTATAATACAAAGACACAGTTTAGGCTATAAATTAATGTAAATTTTCGAATCTAAATTTCATATCCCAATCTGATAGCTGTCCCGCAGATGAACTATAAAATACAGCGTGAACGTACTCTATGTACTGTATTCATAATCATTTATGTATTTGCTCGTCGTACTTGAATTTTATGTCGTGCTATACCCCGTAATGAATGCTGCCACAGTATGAGTCTTAAAATTATTTTTTTATTATAGATGTAGGGCCTCCATAGGCTTCCGGATGATTTATACTACAACAGTTACGTACAATAACTAAACCACTCATAAATAGTACTAAGTACTGTACTTATCGACATTTAATTAGCGTATTATCATCTGCAATTCACGATAGGGTAAATTATTTTTAATGGAAATTTCTTGAATATACTTTTTAATACTTCATAAAACAGTTCTGTACAATAAAAAAACATAACTATACATTTTTTGACAGTTTAATACCAATGTAATACAGTACAACTTACTCATTTATGCTTTACTAATAGCTCAGTGCTAATCATTGCATAGAATAATTAAATAAGAAGCTACATTTGTAACTTAGTAGAAATTACAAATAGGTCGGTTGTAATAAATAACATGGACTAAATCAAGCTTGTTTTCTTTGCTGAAATTAAAAGTATAGAGAACAAATCGTATCGACAATATTGTTTTATACGACGGTAAAAGACGATAGAAATCTTAATTCAAACATAACCACATATTATTATGCATCAATCACAACGAATGCGATGGGCAGTACCCTAATTGCGTCGCAGTTGAATACAGGATGCCATAAACGTAGCACTATATATTTTTATACTCATAACTACAGTATAATCTTTCTGCTTATGGCCAATGCAACGTCAAGGTCGGTAATTTATAACCGATAGCGTAGAGTATAAAATACCGGAAGGTATACAGGAAGGGATAACTGCGGACCCAGGTGGATCAATGTCTTCGCATATGATCTATGTTTTCTTATATTATACAATTCAAATATTGATAATAAAATATTAAAAATTATTTTGTAAATATGCGCTACTGATCAAAGCATAAATAATTTCAAAGTACTTTTCGGATCAATTATTATTATTACTGAATATGACTTAATAAAGTTCGAAATTGATACTATAAATTATAGAAAGATTGTAATACATATACAATTGTGACAGGATTCAATATTGCCAATGGATGCCACAACAGAGCCATCCTTTAGTTCATCAAAAATGCTATTATGTCTACAAACCAATTGTTGAATTAATCAGTTAAACGTATCATCTTACTGACCATTGCTTCAATATGTAAGATAAAAATTAAGCTTTAGGGGCAATTGTCAAATTTCATCGCAAGAATCAAATCATACATCAGAATCTCCTGGTAATGCGCCTAATTAAAAAAAACTGTAACAGCTCAAAGATTTTAATCAGACAGATAACACTGTGATAGAGAACATAGTAAAAAGAAAGAATTTCTTGACTAAATTTTTAGAGTTGCAATAGAAAATATTTGAAGGTGAACTTAAGCAAAATTTATCTCTATTGTTTCCTTCTTAAAAACAGGCAACATATTTGATTTATAACAGTGTACAACATTGACATAGAGGCAGAATATAATCTGACAAATAGTATTAATTACTAATCAGATTTTTAACGTTGTATTTCCATATTTATGATAGTAAAATCTATATTTCTCTGATGAATAGTTTGCATAAAATTTCTGTGGTCATGATACAAGTATAACAAATTTTCTTTCAAAAATTTAATAATATTATATCTAACAGTACAATAACACCAGCATTAAAGTATTAAAATTCGGTTTGATCAGTTTCTGCTTAAATCATTCACAAATAGTAAATTAAACTTAAAAAAAATGATGCATCATACAGATATGCAGAAATTTTGCCAGATTTGTTTCCTTTAAGTAAACTATCTTGACAAAGTTAATTTAAATAAAAATTATGATGCACGTGACCGTTATGTTATAATTAAGTCAATACGGTAGCTGGACTATTCAATGAGAAATACTATTTAAATGTGGCATTTGAGACTGAGATAACACTGGTAAACTAGGGTTGTTACTAGTTTCGAACAAAGGCTGACTTTCTTCAGGTAAACATCCTTGCCGTAACTGTTCGTTGTTAACTTGTGATTTAATACTCGATAATGTATTCAATTGGCGATTATTAATTGCGGTGGCAAGATTAGAAGCAGTAATAATAGCTTCAGATCCTTCAGTTTGATTAATTGATAAGTCGTTCTTCCTTATATTTAATCTAAAATGTGATATTCCAGGCAGCATTACTTGCTGCATATTTGAGCTGTTAGGCTGTATATCAGTATCGTTCCTTTTCGTGTTATTCTGAGAAACTTGCATAAAATCGGAAGTTGCAAGATTTTGTTCTGGTATGCTCATACTGACTAAATTTCTACCCCTTGGAGGAATACGACTCATTGAAAGCGCGCAAGAAGTACCAGTAGGAGAACCAGTCAACCCCTGTAATTGCTGGGTAAATGCACTACCTCCGTTACACTCTAAAAGCGTAGAACCGTCGGTAGTGTTGTTATCTAGATGAGTCGATTCCATCGAAGGGTTAAGACTAGTTGGGTCTAATTAATCACACAAAGTAAAATATTTAGTAACGTCAAATAAATCATGTTCGCTAGTATTTCTATTTGAAAGTATGGTTTGGAGAATTATTATTATATTCTTCATACTTACTATTACGATATTTTATCTTGAAAGTATCCTCCTTGCGGCGGTTGGCAAACCAATTGTATACCCGAACTTCAGTAACCAAGCTAGAACCTAAAGCACTCTCATGATTTGGCAGCAAGCCGCGTTGAACACACTCAGCATGATTGCAAGCATCAACTAACATATCACGTTCCTCCTTTGAAGGATTTGTATTGTTAGCATAGGAATCATATAAAATACGTTTGCTAGCTGAACCCCATTTAAATCGACTACGGCGTTGTCGCTTGGGGGAAGGAGGGCTACTCGGTAGATCATCTATAGTTAAGTTTACTGTAGTATCATCTTCTATATCGCTTTCGTCTATTAACGATTTTATAAAGATAGACAATTCATTACCATACAGATATATACAAAACTAAACTATATGAATAGAAATAGAAGCCAAAATGAGAGAATATCAAAAAGTAAAGTGTAATAGTAACTTACGTCTTTGTAGTAACATAATTCTCTTCACATACCACAAGTAAAGCGCAGATCTTTTACGTGTTTTCATTGCTGTACCTCTGTTTAGATGTTGTGATAAATGACTTTGATTCAGCGATGTAGATTCAACGACTTCACGCTGAGATACGCTATGCTGCTGCATAAAAGTCTTGATCATTTTGGCAACTTTGTATGGGTCACTACTGTAAATTGTAATTAAACATTGTATTTTTGTCAATCCCTGCTGAAGTATGATATATTTTAAGTCAGTATAAAAATTGGCTTTTAGCCTTAACAGCTAATGTAGAGCAGATTATTGAAAATGACATGCTAATACTATCACAGAAGTAAGTACAGTATAACTAATAAACAACAACACCAAAGCACACTCAAATAATACCGTTATCATATTTACTTACAATCGAAATTAGGCAGTGGGCAGATAGCATAAAATTTAGATCATTACAGGATAACTGATACACAGTAACCTGAGTTTCAACTAAATTTTTAGCTGAGTGCAATAAATACTGATATGAATGGTTAAATTTCGTTGATATGAAGAATCAAAACTTTTAAGGATTTATCTCTATGTAATGCCTTACTAGCTATCAGAAGATAGAAAGCAGCTATATAATACAGGTTAATTTTGGTTATAGTTGTGCACTTTCGTATTTAATAACTCTCCATTATTTAAATGTCATAACAGAAAGATATTTGTTCCAATTTAATATGTACAATGATTTTAAAAATGTAGATTCCCTAAAAAAGTAAGATTTAACTAGAAATGTAGTTTCTGGCATATCTAATAAGACAATAGCTGTTATTAAGTATGCTCTTCGTTATAACTGATAATTGAAGCAATACAACTTCATCAACAAGCGTTCGGAATACCGCATAACTGTACCGTATAATTTTCGATACCGAATAAAAACTTGAGAGCTGACTAGAACAACACTGTGCAAAATATTGAAGTGGTGCAATGGTTAGGGACAGAGCGATAATTACAATCGAAACGGTCGGGGTGATTACAATAGTATTATTGTACATAATAGAACGCGCATTTAAATTAGAGAGCTTACAAATTATCTCACGATTACATAAGTCGAATTACTGTACGTTCTGCCGTGCCTATACCGGAAAAAGGTGTTTCATTATCAGCTTGGAGCATAAAAATATTATATCGCTTTACCTTAGTAAACGTTCAACAGCTGCCAGAGGTCCTCTATCCTTTAGAACTTTTACAATATCAGTCACGTTCGCATCAGTTATAAGATCTATGGCATCATTATTAGTCGGATACGTTGAATCTAACTGTAATATAAAAGGTAAGAGATGGATTAACGCTAAATACATCCAGTAATGAAAATTATAAAGCGATTGGGCTTTTATATAAGAGAAGATATCAAGCATTTCTGCTTTATTCGAGATCCACACGTTAGCAATCAAGCCGTCTGTGCTGTCTGCATTGTACGCGAACTCTACAATATCATAGAGTAAAGAGTAAATACAGTATCACCAGTACCGCAATTTTAAATTAAAGCATGCTTAATATGGATATAAAACAATTACAACACTGCGAACACCCTATAAACCGCAAATACTGTACATTAAATAGATTAATCGGGTCTTAAACAGTTCAACGCATGCAAACCTTCATTTGATATATAACTACAGAACTTTATTTATGAAAGACAATGTCGAAGTCATTCATGTTAATAAAATTCTATTCCTTCAGTATTTATGTAGATGCGCTCGTGTACAGAATATTAATCGTCACATTGTATAATATCGCCATATAATCGACATCATAACGTTGTATATATTATAATATTTTAATAACGTTTATCGCATGATCGAAATGAGTATAATGAACCAAGAAAATTATTGTATTTACATTTAATAAATTACGAATGATGATATTAGGTATCAATAGTTATATAATATAATTAAATAATAAATAACAGTAATTATATAAAACTCAAAGATGGCAATCTTAGTCATAAGCTCCGCTTAAGAACCATAACGGTAGATTTCGTAATAAGGAATTGTACAGTATTGCATTACTCCAAACAGCATGATTAGGGTCTACGCGTATTTTAAGTAATCCTGGTCTCCTGAATTCCTGGTCGCATCCATGTCTCGGCAGTCAACACAGACCTCCATCTACACGTATATCTGTGTAAATTAACTGGCTAATTATGGTTACATCCCAGCCGCTTTGTAATAGCCTTTCGTATCGAACTATTATTTTGTCAACATTAAAATAAGCTAATATATTCTGGATATGAACGAGAACAACATTTAAGGTAACTAGTTTTAAGATCGGCTATTTAAGCAGCTTTATAACCATTAATTAATTGTTCGTTATGGAATAATTATTATAGGCGTATATACTTATATATAATTATTAAATGTGTAGTATTTTCATTCTCTAGCACGGTCAAGTTTAGCTGTGTTACCGTACTGTACTGTACTGTATGTGTTCTCTAATGACAGTATGCTCTGTGATGTACAATCGACGTCGCACGCAAATTTTAATTGATGAACTACGGTTGTTTAGCTCTTTCTCTACCGATTGATGTATAATTTAAGCAGGATAAAAAGAAAGAATCATTGATTTTTCTTGTTCAAATATCTCAGAAATACAGTACTGTACAGTAGAGCAAGTCGCGATGTTTACAGTACTGTACTGTACAGTGTACACTGTAGGGTGTATCGCAAATTAACGATTTGCATACCATCTTTATTTTAAACCGCAAGGGACAGCTTTTAGCGGAAAGATACAGATGATTATAATTATTTACATATCTCTTGGTTTCAAGAGTTGGGGCATAGGTATTACTGATCACTCGGCCAAGAAATCTGTAGATAGCGATACACCCTACAGTGTGCTGTACAGTATGTACCAGTCTCCTGCATAAACAGTACTATAGACTCACAGTCGTCTCGTAGTACCGGTACTCCTTACGATTTTGTTCGCTTTTGCCACTATCTGCCATTGCATATTGCGGATAAGGCGGATCTCCTATGCAAGGGTTGCTACCGCCCTATACTACGCTTTTGTTTCGTATTACGATTGTGCACGTTTATATATTACCATGTGCCTTGCAAGCGTTTACGACCCTATACTAGAGACATTTCACAGCTGTTGACGCATTCAATTTTGTATATAAATATATGTTCAACTGACTCTAATTTTATTTGAAGAACTTGAAAGATATTTAATAGACTGATCTAGTATTATGTATTGATAAATTTTTAAAATACTGCGTGAGTTATTAGGAATATAAATGCAATAAACGTTGTAGGGATTACTATATGGGTTACGAACTATTTAAAACACGTTGAAACGATTCCAGCGCGCTCTTCAAAATGTGCAGCCACAGATTAATACTCGTTACCTGACACAAGCAGCAGCCTACGGTTAAGTATTGCACACTATTGTACAGTATGTACGTACATTGGCTGTGTTCGACTTCTCTGCTTGGATTGGTATTTCTGTGTTATACTGTCCGTGCTATACTTTACAGTATATTGAAATAGATGAAGTATTCCTTTGCAGCTTCGAGAGCTAGCAATCACATTCAAATGCATTATCGCACAATTCTGCCTTGACCCTACTAATATTGATATTAGTAACCAATATATCGACCCCGTTCCTTTACTATGGATTTTATCCGTATTACAACCATGTAAAACACTTTCCCGCCGAGCCGATGTGCTGTTTATAGTTACAGTACTGTAATAAGATCAAGTAGACTAGCCATAAATATTGACTGGAAGTAAAAATGGAATCCATAGTAGCATATTAAATAAATGATACCAGTACTACTGTATATACTTTGTATGTTATCAACTAATATAGTCGTGAAAACAAATATATACCACACGAATATTTCTACTGTGTCGTTGACGGCTGTGAAATGTGATCATGATCATTTCTATAGTGATGTTGTATTAATTAATTATACGTAGTGTAGTACTATAGTGCACCTTATGTATCATGTAATACAGCAAGACCAGCACTTAAGCGCATGAAAATTTAAAAAAACGCAAGTAAATAATAGGTCAGTATGGTTCAATGCTAATTTGCGAAACGAATAATTATTTATAATATATTGTATATGTTATACATATATAATTACAATTATTAACCAACTTGATGAAAGGTCCCAAAGGCAACATCACCATTTCCAATATATGAATAATCCCGTGAGATGCTATTCGAATGCTCTGGCATAGTCAGAACCTGTATCAACGTTGCTTTACTGACACCACTGTCGAGCAACGCAGTGAGCAATTCATGCTGTAGCTCTGTCAGTGCCATGATCTTGGAATTTCTTCTTACGATATCAGTTTTAAAAGCAGTGGAAAACTGCAATATAAATAAAACATGAACGAAAAGAACCCAAATGAGAACAAAAGAAAGGTTTGTGTAGCTGTACAATGCAGTGTAAACGAACAAAAAATGGTCAGCACCACAACTCACTCCTTGTTTAATAAGTCTAAAGCGCTAAATGAAATTATCTGCGCAAGTGTAATCTACGTAGTCCCTTCTGGCTCTTCTGGTTGCTGTTGCAGTACTGTAAACTTTAGTACTGTAGTCCATAAACTGTACCATTGGACTGTGGCCTATGGGCGTACTGTAAAGCAGCACTGTACAGTACAGTGTACAGTACAGTAAACCTACAGTACAGTACAGTACAGTATCGTAACTGTACAGTACAGTACAGTACTGTACTGTACTTGGACAGTGTTTCACTCTACCGGTGCATTTCGATCGCAAAAAGGAACGAGCAACTAACAAATCAAATATCTTTTTATGCTTGATCACAGTCATACCTAGTTGCAGAGGGGCCCTTACCATAATTGGATTACTAAATTTTGATCTGTAAAGAATTATAGAAATGGCTGTAACTAGACGAAAAGCAGCCAAATCAGATGACTCCAAAACTGATAAGATAGAGAAACCAGAAGAAACTAACCAAGAAAGTAATTCCAAAGGATCAAAATTAGTTCCTATCTTTATCTTAGCAGCAGCGATTGCTGCAGGTGTATTCGCTTATAAACAAGATGTTGATTTACTAGCGAATACAGCCGAAAGCTATCAAAATAAATATAAGGATGAATCTAAACGACCGGCTGTCGGAACTGGTTCTGGATCTAGTACAGATCTCAGCAATGTCATTGCGCCCGATGGTCAGATATTTACAGCTTCTGATCTAAAACAATATAACGGTGATGATCCACAGAAGCCAATCTATTTAGCTGTTTTGGGCCAAGTATTTGATGTAACCAAAGGAAAGGAACATTACGGTAAAGGTGGTGGATATAATTTTTTTTCCGGTCGTGATGGCACAAGAGCTTTCGTAACTGGAGATTTTAGTGAGAAAGGTAAAACTCATAAACCTATTCCATCTCCTATCGCAGTCATAACAGTATGAATACCTTACTATTTATTAATTATATATTTAGTAGAGTAATAATCGTAATTATTTCATCAATAAACACTCAATACCAGCTAACAGTGCGATATATTATCACGATCTACGGCTAAGTTGGCTAAATGTCGATATTGTATTGGCTACAATTCAAAGGAAATGCAGTGCTGTACCAGATTAATCTAGAATGCGGGTAAAATAGTATTTGTTTTTTCTTATATTTAAGTTATATAATTATTTTAGGTCTAAATGATGAAATTAAAGGGTTATCTCATGAGAACTTCATAGGTATTAAAGAATGGATCGATTTCTATCACAAAGGTAATATGTAGCAACTTATTTATTGATGCATTGCATTTAGTTTGTCATTAACCTGATACAAAGTCCTGGGCAGCACATGTCCTAGGCGTCGTCCTAGTATCTTAAAATGAAAAGCCGTAATTAAATTAATTATTAAAGGCCTGATTTCAACTAAGAATTATGTTTACTTTTCATAGATTATTCTTATGTCGGCAAATTGATAGGGAGATTTTATAATGCAAAAGGCGAACCTGCTCCAATTTTGTCTAAAATCAAAACCAGGCTAAGTAAAGCATACGCATTACGGAAAGAAGCCGAAAATGAGAATTTTAAAATGCCAGGATGTAATACACATTGGACTAAAGAAGAGGGGACAGTTTATTGGTGCGAAAAAAAGAGGTATAGACAAAGTTGTATCTATTTAGTAAAACTATACTAACATTCAGGATAGCCATGATACAGTTACGTATATATTCATTATATCTCATCCAGGTATACAAAAGTACATAATTATAGTCATTTATTAAAAATGCTTATATTAACTTTCTGTGTGATATGGATTCTTAAATTATCGTTACCCTCTCATTATGGCAATTTCATTTCTTAATATAGTGGGGGCATTGAAAGAGATTGGGTTGGTGTTCCGCGAAAACTGTTTTACGAGAATGGCAAATTTAAACGATGTGCCTGTATTCGAACCAAAGGCCCTTCAAGTTTCGAGTCTAGTAAAAATAGCAACAATGGAGATTTAGACTATCATCTACTTAAAGAGTATGATGGTTGTGCCTTTGCTTCCACAACTTGTTCAGCTAATGATGCTGAATGAACAGTTATAGCTAAAAGAATTAATAAAGGCGCTATGACAAAACTAACTAATAAATATAATTGTGCCTACTTGATACAGCTAGCCACAGGAACAACATTGTCACACTTTTAAATATTAACAAGATGTATATTTTTATAGCATATAATCGCGTAGGATACTGAGTTGGTGATAATTTGCAAATATAAAATTCATCTTAACAGTGATAAAGGATAATCCGTAGGTGATCTGAAGTAAATAAATAATTTTACTAATTAAAATGATCATAGGCCTATAGTCCTACTAATACATGGTTATCATGTGAATGTAAAACATACAAAATAAATACGTTCATATTTTTTATACTACTGCGGCTAATTCATTCTAGTATATTTACTCTGGTAGCTGTCATTAGGTATACCTATATCATTCTGATGCGCTTGCACCTTTCGCGACTGACCGGCCATATACTTATATTCGTATACATGCTACTTAATTAGGTTTATGCATAACACAGCTTCACCGATATACGGTGCCACGTTTTACCTCAACAAAATCGTTAAGCTATTTCCTTATACATGCAAAAGGCAACTTTAAAAGGATAAATTTATTAAATTAAATTGTAATAATAATATAAAAATCATTGTTCGTAACTTCTTAACCGTACCCTATATGCCTATTCAATTCACGTATGCCCTAATTAATTCTATGCCGATTAAAGTGCTAGCACCTTTAGAAGTGAATATTTTAAGAAATTTAACTGTGATTCAAAGATACCTCTCGCGTCATAGCATTATTACATAATCACGAGATTGTAGTAAGATCTTTCCTTAATACTCATATTCTATCTGCAATTATAAATGCATAACTAACAACACAATGGATAATTATTAGTACTTATTTTAAGACTTCATTTAATGTATAAGCTATATTAAATTTAATTTGATAAATTTTATTGCTTGCTTTATACGTCCCTTAATTCAGCGGCATCCTTTCGTTCATAGTTGAGAGTATCATGTGCAAAAAGTAGGCTTACATAGAGTTGATACCTAAATTAGAATCAGAAATTTTGCATATGTTAGTATGTATAGATGCAATTTAAGTTATTGCAGACGATAACTCTTGCCCCTCACTTCACGTATAATATATGTTTCTGTAAATTGTAATTTTTATAAATTTCAGAATGGAATTTCAAATCTAGGGAAATGATATCATAATAATTTTCTTTCAAGTCCAATTCTCAATATAATATGTGCAAAGATAGCCAGTTAAAATTTATCTACCTAAACAGATCGATTGTTTATTAAGATTTATCGAGTACCGTGAAAAAACTAAGCTGTTTCGTTTAGTTATGGTTTCATTGCAGCAGAATATAGTAATGCTAATATAATATTTCGTATGGACTGATAGAGACACATTTGTAGGGAAGTGATAAGTAAAATAAAAAATTTTACTACGTGAAGAGGTAGTGTCGTAAATTATTAACATGTTATACTCTAGCTTTACGTTATAAAATCGACCAGCTATAATTATGCGTTCGTAGGTGCATACGCACTATAAACATTTGAGAACACAACCGATTAAGGATATCCTTTATACTTTAACTTAATTAGAAATTGTATTTAAGGAGTCTTGGGAATTCACCACAAAATCTATTTTATATAAATCCATAATATTACGAATGATCCTACTGTATCTTTGCATACTAGTTTATATTTTGATGTACTTAATAAAAGGCAAGTAATAGACGAAACATAGTTGATATTCTTGATTTTATACCAGCGAATTAGATTACAAGTACTACAGACCACTAAAAATAACTCACACCTTTAACCTTACCTGTTGCTGTAATTTTCATGTACAAATAATAATCTTGTATTATACCGTATGTTGTCAAGTATAAATCTACTCGATTAACATATCGAGGTAGGGCTGCATAAGGAGAATATTAATTAGCATTAGCGTAGTTATAACGTTTACATTTAAATGTCGCATGATTGCCACCTTAATATTTTATACATTAAATAGCGAAGGTGACACGTATAAAAATATATAGTGTACAAGTGATAATATTAATTAAAACTTTAAAAATTACTTATCTTTCACAAGATAGAAATAACTGGCCATTAATATAATATCATGAAATGGTAGGGATGAATAACTTATTATCTATAAAATTTTTGTACGATCATTAATATTAAAGCGAACCAATTAAAATATCAGCTACGATCTTCCGAAATTACCAATTCAAATTAGCTCCTGATTTCAACTATTCTATCATTTGATCATGAATTTTATTACATATTATTCTTTTCGAGATTTTAGCCATTGGTTTTAAACAATCGAGGTCTGTGAATGTAATCATTGTTCGTATCACACCACTTATTGACACTGATTGTTAATCAAATGTTTTTGATCGTCACAATTTTAAAGAATTCGATAAATTATTTACATGATAATACCCTTTCAGTAGGATGTCTGAATATCTAAATGCATTGCATCAGATATGGTAAATTAGCAATCAATTAACGTTATACAAACAAGTAGCATAAAGTTGATATGATAAGTGATATTAGATTGTTAGTAAATGTACTTAGTCATCTTATTCAGCAGCTAAAGACATATTAGTTACGTTATTCATTATTGATTGAAACGAGTCTTACGGATATAAAATTTACGTACTATTCAAGGCAATAGACTACACTGCGCGCAGAAATGAATTGAGTTGTTTCAAATTATACCAGTACTTTAATAGTTTTAAATTTTAGTGCTTTCTAATTATTAATAGGATGCGTAGAATAGTGCACATTTGCATTTTTTAGTTTATTTTCTTAACACAATATAGGTACCTATAATAGTACATATTGTCATACGTTATAGCATAACACTAATATACCGCAAAGAGTCAACTAGAGGATATTAAATACTGTATGTTTTAAATAAAGATCTGCCTATATTTCTTCCTCACAAATCAAATCAAATAGCTTCATATGAATGCAGTTCAGATTGCCAGCGTTATTTCGATTCCGGTTGGCGTATATGTGATTTTAGGAGTTGTAGTTGGTGTTTTAGCCGATAAATTGGTCTGTAAATACTCTTTTGATATTTATCTAATTTGAAAATTATTGCGATTGAATTGAAATCAAACCCTAAAGGAAAATTGAAATTGTTTGCTATTTTTATAGGGACATAAACCATTTATAATTATAGGATTAATATTACTAGGGATATCATTGCAACTAATCGCTCCATCCCCATATTTTCACTTAAAATTGTAAGGAATTTGTCTCTAATGGCCTAGAAAGTTTATCAGATATAGCATATAACAGATTATTCTTTAGCTTTACTTAGATTACAGTTATAAAAGGGAGTAAGATTTACTATTTGAAGTGTTCCTAAATAGATCCATTAATTAATTAAATGCAATACCATGATTTTATGTATTCATTTATTATTTGGTAAGCGTATATTTATACCTTATTATGGTACCTGCTATGGTATTTTAATTTAGGAAACTGTCGATCATTATAGTCTCAATGATTATTCTTGGTACAGCTATGAATTTCGTTTATATTCCAGTTTTTGCGGATTTACTTTCTTCAGCCAGGTACAGCATTGTTTACCTAAAAGAAGATGTGAAAGATTATAAGATTATTTAATTGTAATTCAATCTTGAATTGATATGATATCACTGAAAATATAAGATATGGATGTGGGTATACTAAAATTTTCTTACAATACTATAGGTCATTGCTTATATCGTTACTATTTTCCGTCATTTTTTTTCTAGCTATTGAGTACAGTAATACGTGATAATCGTGGTATAGTAGACGAGGAAATCATCACTGCTAATATAGCCGCTAATGGTTAAGGTTGACTTAAGACATAATTTGCCATATAGTTAAAAATGAATAAAACACATTAGTTCATGAGTTCGTTATACATTGTTGTATCGTTGATTTAAAATTTTTTAAAACTGATTCAGAGACGAAAATGTTGGTGATAATATAGCTGTCTACTCGGTTGCATCTTCTTTGCTTACCTTATCACGTTGCATCGGGTAAGTTACTTGTTACACGCTATTTGTAATGAGAATGCTATTTATTAGTTAGTATGAGACATTAAATTGCACTAGTACAGTATCTGATTTGTCGTCTTATTATTTGGCTCGGATTTTACCAAAGTTGCCTAGTATTAATTACTGGACCTACATTCGGCAGTTTCTTAGCTTCTTTGTCATCTCTTAACTTTTGTTGGGATCATCGGTAGGTACCGTACTTGAAATAATTGATCCATTGAAGCTGTTTGCAATTACCGATCTAAAATAATACATTAAGACCTACAAGTATATTCTGTTACTTTAATCGATGTCAAAGTGCTTGAATCGGTGCTACCTTTTATGGTCCTTTATTATTCTTGTTAAGGAATTATTTTATTGGTGCTAAATACTTTTAAGGAAATTAAATGTACAACGATATTAATCTTTTTTTATTACAATTTTAATAGATTTTTAGGATTTATAGCTATTTCACATGTGAGTTATCAATTTCATTTAAATACAATTGTAAGGAACTTAATACGGGTCATTATCATTTTCGAGTTTGCGATTGATAATATCATTATGTTCTAAAGTCGAACTCTTGACTTACGATTTAATAGGCTCTGCTCCTAATTATTTATTTAATATACCGTAGTCGAAAAGAAACTGCTTGCTGTAAGGCATATCGAAAAGTTTACTGTTAGAATGAGTTGATTAATGCTTCAGCACTTTGTTCTATAATGTAACTGATATCACGGTATTCTCGTAATATTTGTATATGCTCTATTTTCATTATATTAGAGGATCTAATAATGAATATAGTACGTTGAACATGCATGATATCAGAGAAGATGAGGAAGATATTTCATTATATAAATTATTGGATAAGGATAAGAAAGACAAGAGCAATGAAAAAGATACGAGAGCGAAGTGTCCCTGATAGACTATTGAGCCATTAAGTTAATGCTCTAAAACGCAAACCTGATTTGTTGAAATTAAGATCACGGATTAAAAATGCTTGAGAAAGAGTAGATTTAATGGCTGAAATTACTTTTTACTTGCACTTGGTTTCTTATAGGTGCGATATTGATACTATTAATTTAATTTAATGTTTCTTAAGGACTTTATGGAAGTAGCGATAATGGCTTATGAAATACCGTGCTTCATAACAGCTTATTTGAGAAATACTTGGCTATTTGAAGTTGAGCTTATTCAATGCCGAACAATCATGCAATTATTCGTAATGATAATATCAGGTTTCGTCATTAACATTAATTTGATCTCACTTTCAAGAACACACCAGATCTTGGTCTTTGTGCAGTACAGTATACTGTAAAAATTTAAATTAGAACTCTTAAATTTTAAGCTGCAAAGGTTTACTGGAACTGTTGATAGTAAGGTTGTGTCCATCAGTAAATGTGATTTCGTTAATAAATTAATTTTTACAATGATATTGCATAATCACGGAGCCTAGAGTATGATTCGCAATCAAATAATAACGAGTAAAATTGTAGTCTAAGACGAAAACTAAGACAAAAGCGTCGTTGTCGAATTACATCTGTACGGTACTGGAGAGAGTGAATTTACTTACAGTAATGTCATGGATTACTAAAGGTATGTCTAGTAGATAGTATGGGACCATTTAGGGACTAAAATTTAAACTAAAGGGTATTTGTAGTACGCTTACTTAAAAGATCATGCATTCACTAATATTTCGTGTTATATTTTGGTCAAATTGCAGTGCTAAGGCATTTTTTATTCAGTAAATCATATCTAATTCTTTACTGGTATGATGGGGCTTAAAAATAAGAATGGATATAATTGATCTCTGCGTATCTAATTTTAATTTCGTATGATGGCATGTATTTAGAAGGTCGCTGTTTCATAGTCAGCTATTCGCACTGAATAATATTTAATTAATTAATTTGTTTACTGTTAGACACCTATTGATTGTAACAGAATAATAAGTTTTATGCATGGAGAACATTTAGCCGATACCAGAGACGATACCGATAAATTTTCGATCATATATACGAATACGTATTTACGACTTAAGAAGGGTTTCAGTAATTGCTGTTAATGGTAGATATTAGATCGACTGATTATAGTATATATATTATACATAATACACACTATGAATACTGTATACTGTATGATGCATTTTTAACATGAGTAGTTATTCTATAGTAAATACCTACAAAGAAATGATTCTTAGTTTTATTATACTTAGTGAAGAACCGAATATTTCATGTATAATAGTCAGGCGAATTTGCATACTGTGCTTTACAGTGAATCAGATAGCATATCTTATTTTATAGCCTTCTTTCTCAGACTCAGTGTAATTGCGGAAAGTATACAATATTAGGAAATATTATCCAAAATAGGAGTCCGTGATCATAAGTACGGGAGTAACAATGATACCGTAATATTCTATAAAACTGAAAAAAAAACTGATCTACTACTGGAATGTCCATATCCTTTATGTATGTCACGGTTACTTTAAGAAATATAGGGCTTTTACAAAGTAATTGGTTACTTTGTAAAATAACCAAAAAGAGAAGGTTTGTGTATATGACGGCTATAGAATCAAAGCTGAAAGGAATCATCAGCAAAAAATTGCTTTAATATAAGTAGATTCCCATGCGAGAAGTTTGCCATCGACTTTAAAACTGCCAAAGTCTTGATATTAAAAGTTTATTTTATGAAAATCTCTAAATTTCGATAGTAATTGATATGTAACAGTTGTTTATGCATTGACATAATTATTTATTATCTAACTAATAGCAGTAAATTCTATACAACGATATAGTTAGTATCCATAACATGTAGGGTTTCTTGTAATTAGCATCAATAGGGTGCAATAGATACGTGAATAATCTTATTATATCTAGAAAGATAAAACTCTCAACACTTAGAATTAAAGCTATTATGGAAAAGATTATATAAACACCCGAAACAAATAGTGAGGACACAATTAAAAGCTTCTAATCAATAATGCTATGGATTTTCGATAAATTACGTAATTTTTTTCCACAAAATGCATTTTACATACATTTAGTTTAGGAATAAATTAGATTGCTTAATATTATGTAGGATCAATAATCATAAATGTACAAGCCAGGTTATGGAGACGAATATGATAGGTTAAAATGATTTAATAATGCCAAATTGTTATAAAGCATACTCTACAGAGCTATTATTGAAGACCCGAATCTTTAGATCTGTTGGGATAAATAGCTTCCAATGCTCGGCTTATATTACCGTTTTTAGCCTCAAGTAATCGAGTAAGCCATCCTCCTTGATTGTCGAATCCCATGGCTTCCATTTGAGTTATGGCTTGTTGGATGTTCTCATTTATATCAGGATTATGATCTTGATTGATTTGCTGTGATGGTTTAGAATTTGCAGAAGATTCAGCAGTTGTAGCGCTTGCGCAAGCACCATCGGCTAATTTAGAATTCGTCTCTTCGTCCTTTCTGTCACAACCCTTATCACTTTCTCTATTTTGTTGATCCGGCTTACTCTCGTTTGATGTGTGACAAAATCCTGACAGATCAACGCCAAATGATCTTAGCATATTAGCAGCAAAAGAGTTAATAAATTCGGGGTTGATTTGTTGAGGACAAAACGCATTGAAAACGTTTCCAGAATTTTCATTCTCAGAAGATTCGTTAGTGTTTTCATTTAATGACGAATTCTGTTCTTTGTGATCTTTCCAACGTTGGGCTTCCTCCATCCATGATTGCCATCTACGAGAGCCATTACGCCATCTACAAGACCCTTCCGGCCTTCCACCACAGCGTGGTTTCTGACCAGGGTATCCCCACCACCAAGCCTTGCAATGAGGTGGATATTCTGCTTGAGGGAAAGGAGCTTTCGGCCTGTCTATATATTAAATTTAATATGATATTAATTAATTTTAAAAAGATTTATAACCGCTGAATCGTTACTGTTACGGCCGATCTTTAATCACTTGTATAAGATAATAAATAAGCCAAGTGCCTTCAGTGTTTACTGACAATGACGAAGGAATTTCGGACCAGACTAACATATCCGAAATTTCCATCCATTGTGTCTATGACTTATCATATAATTACTATAAAACAAGAAGTGTCACACTTAGGTTTACCTTTGATGTATACGCGGAAGATTTCATCATTCCTGTTACTTAGAGCATCAATCAATTCATCATCAGACGAAAAAGTGATAAGGTCGCCATCGGTATCTGCAATTGTAAATACGATTTTGAAACGAAATTACGATAAGTGACCGATGGAAGTGATTATCACCTATACAATGTATATGGTCCTTAAGAGCCAATTACTGCACGATGCAGCATAGCAAAGTAGATGTTGCTTTTACATTATAACTCTTTTAAGCGGATATATTTTGTAAGTACAGTAGAGTCCACACAAAGTGAGATAAGATAGTCAAGCAATCTTTACTGTGTCTAGAACCTAAATATGTGAAGGATTAAGGACTGTATCCTTGTCAAGAAAAATTCTTAACATCATTTTCAATTTTCAACTATCGGTTCCGTATCAATGAAGAGCGTAAAGGTATACGCAGAGCATGTAGCACAATACAATACATGAAGTAGCAAAAATTTTAAATTTCATATCCTGAGTTTGATTAATCGAATGATTAAAAATATTGTAAAGCTATGCTTAATCAGGCTAAATACGCTATAAGTGCTTACCACACCACTTTAGTACATAGGAATCTCTTAGTAAATTTGGAAAAAGAGTGCCAATCTTTTGATAAAGATAGTTGTAACTAGTTGTTACGTTCTGGTCCAATGCGAATCGACGGATTTCGTCGTCACTATAAGCTTTAACGATAAGAGACATTGCGGATGAACACGGGGATACTTGAAAAGCTTAAATTTGATGAATGAAAGTCTTTCCAGAGACCAAACAGGAAACGGAGTAAAATCGTAAGTGTAAATGTCAGCGCCGAGAGTTCAGTATATAAGCACTTCGCCCGATATTCTAGAAAGTTCTGGACAGTGGAGATTTCGCTGAATCAACGACAGTCAGCGGAAAGAACAAACGCTTTAGAAATATACATATACGTATCTGCTCTAGGATTTGAAGCTTCGATGCTTTAATGTCTTTAAGGTCTATGTTTTGCTGAATCAATTACAGTCAGCAAATATAGAAGTTATTATACAGCATATAATACAAACCGTCCATATTATACAGTACAGTAATGTTTATAAATAAATATACAGTATACAGTACTGTATTGTACAGTATGTCACGGTCCATACTGTACAGTACAGCACACTACAGTATAGTACTGCACGGTACTATACTGTACATTATGATGTAATACGTAAAAATATTAAGTGTTGCTAAATGTTTTACAGTTACAGTACGATACTGTGACTCATTGAATGAATCGTGTCTTTACGATCCCGGTGAAATTTGTGAGGTTTGAGCGCTACATCTTGTTTTTAATGGTATTGTAGAATGTACATTGTCGGAGTGGTCCGTTAGCTCAGTCGGCAGAGCGTCGTGCTGATAACGCGAAGGTCGTGGGTTCGAGCCCCATGCGGACCAGTCATAAATTTTTTTCAATTTTTCAATTACATACTGTACAGTGTACAGTACAAGACACTACTTTTCTGTACTGTACACTATAGTACTGTACAGCACGTTACTTGCATCATACGCAGTGCTCCATACAATCCTATTGTTCGTTGTAGCTTACTGTACTGTATTGTACAGTACAGTGAGTCTGTGAACTTAAATTATTGGGAAAAATTTTTACTAAATTTTTTTACTTTTGCAATATCTAGTGAGTTCTAAGATTTTATCCGTAGATGAAAGAGAGAAATATCTATAGTTTTATGTCCTTTTTTACTTTACATCATACTATACCTCATGCGATAAATAAGATCTAATGAAAATAGTGGTGTGCATTAAAAAAATTTTAATTTATTGCGTCAAAATTTAATGTTCAAGAATTTATGAACAGTCGCTTTAAATAGCATATTAACACATATGCAGAAAAATTATATAAACTGTATAGTAGTAGAATATTAAAAAGAAATGTACAGTAACATAATTGTAGACTATAGCAATACAAGGAGTTATTTATTCCTTGTGCCATATGCTGCACAGAGTGCATAGCATATTCAGAAAGAAGTATAGTACTGTATATCAAACAGATTCTAAAGCATACTGTACAATTTACATATGCGATTGCTACTTACTGTACAGAATAATATTAAAACACTTTACTCATGAAATAATACAGCTTATAACTTGTAACGATTCTCATTAGAGTTTCGTGTCACAATCTATAGTTTGTATATGACATATATATATACCGTTACATTTTAAGTAAAATTATTACGGATAGACGGACTATTTGAGCGCTATTTAGAATTAATAACTTAGTATAATTATAGTATATAAGAAAATTTACAGAGGATTTTCAGTGTTCGTTGCACTGTAAGATAAAAGAAGATACTCTGAATATTCTATACAAATACAATTCTAAATTTATAATTCCAACCATGGATGAGCTTCAATAGATTTTTTGCTATGATCACCATAATCATATAATAATTCTTCACCTATTCC
Organism: Trichoplax adhaerens; assembly: GCF_000150275.1. Taxonomy (NCBI): domain Eukaryota; kingdom Metazoa; phylum Placozoa; class Uniplacotomia; order Trichoplacea; family Trichoplacidae; genus Trichoplax; species Trichoplax adhaerens. The sequence goes on along the minus strand of NW_002060951.1, from coordinate 2,413,464 downwards.
AATATCCCTATACGCTATCAATACAAGGTGAGGGTTACCGTTTATAGGTATGAGCCTGCTGATAGAATTATAGTTCTTCCTGCTGTGGTTAACAAGGCGCCCTAGTCGATCAGTTTCTTTCGTTGCGTCGACACTAGAGAAATTTACCGTAATGATTAATATACGTACGTTTTCGAATGTTTCTATTGTAAACTTACACAAAATAGTATTATCTCAGAAATAGCATATTTATTAATTAGTTAGGTAGCTTTCGTTTCTTACCAAAAATCAGAACCTTTATATGAGAAAAAGTACATATAATTTCCAATGTTTGGATCTTTACCATAGCTAACTTCGCGTTGTAAAGCTTCTTTTCGAGAGATTAATTCTCCTGCATACTCACATAGGAAATCACCTTTCTTGAAGGGTTTTGTCGTTACAATACCCCTACCTTTGCCTTCAGTATAAATCATCTATATATTGTAAACGTGATTTGATCTATTATTACTAAATTTGAAATAATTTAAATAGAAAATTTGTCGCATCGTGCGACTAGATGACGCCTGCATCGATGAAACGCTACTTTTAAATTGCTTTAAGTATGTAATCAATTTAATGTACCTGTATTCCATCTTCTTTATTAGTGAGAATGTATTGTATCATGAAAGCTTCTTCTGCGTTCTTTAAATCCGATTTGCATTTTCTTGTACTACGTCGTACAGGAAATAAATCTGTGATTTTTGTTTGTAGTGGTGGAACTGATGGGTGACTTCTGCAAAATTGACAATAACAGTGTCTTTAAATTCATTTTGAAAGAAGCAGTACGTTATGATTTAAAGATTGCAAGTGCGAAAGGTTTCCTACATAGCTTAATGAAAGTACAGTAAGCTTTTAAAATCTGTTCTTCAAGTACTGTAGGTTTATAGTTTATTTAGTCCTGCTCGTGTCGGTAGCATTCTTTTATATTTGTTTACGTAAATTTTATTAGTATACCTGCCATAAGATACGAGAACCTAGTGTACTGTAATCTATTAAAGAGTACTATGACAAAGAGAGGATTTATTAAAACGATAAGACACGTACATATTGCAAGTATGAAAGATAAATCGATGACAGCGTGAGAACACAATAGTACAGTAGAAGCATAAACAGATTAGAAGATTCTTGTCATTTATGCAGCGTATGATTTAATATCCACGTCGATCGCTCATATACTCGCATAACCGAATTAATAATACAATAATATTTGACTTGATGTGATTAATTATTTTCAGAGTGATATAGCATTGCAAGATCATGTTAGTTAGTTATGATAGGTACAGTACTCTAAATCGCAGATATTATGGCACTGTCGAATAGAGGTAACAATTTCTTGAAATCTAATGTTTTTTACCATTATTCTAAAGGGAGAATTTACGTACGCGCCTTGCTTGAGTGGTATTGACAATATATAGCAGTGGATTACTAATTAATACAGAGAATGTTCTCAATGATCTTATTCTATCTATCAGTATATTGTAGAATAAAAATTTCCATTGAAGAGATAGCACAACGTTATTCAAGAAACTATTTAAAGCTAGTTTAGTGTCAACAGTAAATCTGCAGAGATGCGTATAAAATATCTCGGTACCTTTACAGTGGTGAATGTAGGGAATCAGCTGCTGTATACAACACGTCTAAAGTGCAGAACTGATGCATACTCGTTACTGAAAATCTACTTCCGTATGCGTCACGAACAAATATTGTACCTTTTAAGGGCTTCTCCGTTGGCTTTTAAAGGCAGTTTTTTATTTTCTAAATGAGTATGAGCAATTATAATTGTTACTGCAGATACTTATAAAAATTTCTAAGTTACATAAGCAAAATTGCAGTACAATAACCATCGGTACACTTTTAGAGAATACAAGATCTGCGTAGCCACTATTTACGTTTTGATTTATAGATATCCAGAACTGCAATATAGTAGAATATTAATCAATTACTTAACTACTGTTAGTAACTACCAGCATTAAAGTTACTGCGTCAAGAATTTCGTATTTCTTTAGCATCTTAAATTTGGGATCACTTCAGATGACTGTAACTTCCTAGTACTATGCAAGCGTACTACATTACAGTCTTCGTTTAAAAGAAGACCTTTTAAGTAGTTACTACTCGCGTTATTATGTACTGAAAAGTATACACACACACGGACAAAATTATCCTAACATAATAGATTTAAGCGGTCTGTACATTGACATTGTACACTTCAACACGCGTTTATAATACAAATTAATCGATCGGTGGCTTAACTTCCAGTCGCTTCGCAGACAAACTACCATGGTACTACTTTAAACTTTTAACCACTTTTTGATACAGTATAATGATTTGATACGAAGGCATCAAGCCCGAGCGAGCTACAGTTCTTAGCGATACTGAGATGTGTGCTGTTAACAGTTCATATACCGTGCAAATTGCAATGTAACACAAGTAATAAAAATATCCTAGATTTATACATCGAAAGATCTACGTAGATGCTTCGAAATAATTTAACTGAATAAGCCATAGAACTACAGAAGTATTAGCGCAATGATCGATACTTATGATTAGTAATTGTTACAGCGGATTATTGATTACAATTATAATTATAATAAGATACATCGTCATTAGGAGACTTTCAACCTACCAGATTTAAGTAGTTTTCGACCCATTGTGGATCCTGTTAACTTTGGATAGAATTGATCTAAGTTTCATAATTTCAAAATTTTAAGGTAAGTAGAAGTAGAAAACGGCAGAATAGCTATTATATACGATCCTAATAAAGTTGTGCTACAGCATTACTTTAGTATACTAAAAGCTACCCTAACATGGTTGAAAATTGGTGTAAATCATGATTACGAATACTGTACTGTACTTTTGGTGTTACGGTAAGAAATGTGGGATCGAGTTGATCTGAAAGGTGAAGTCGCTGCAACTATGGCGATTAACAATTATCATTAGTTACGTGTTATTTACAATAATTGCGTACTGTATTCGTAGGTCTTGCTAACCAAGGGTTCAATCTGCAAGTTCTAGCAAATCGAGGCTGTAAGAGTTATTCTGATATGATAGCAGGATCTAGTTTTAGAAGACCAGGTTAAGGTTAATAACACTGTACTTACAGTACGTATACGAAATTTTGAATTCATCTAGGAAAATAGAAGAGACAAGTGATAAGTACGTACATTCAGGTGGACACACGAACGTTTGGAGCACTTTTTTAGCCGTTATGTCAAATCTTGGAACGTTTTCAGAACCGAAGTTATGTGAGCTGCAACCGATAATAACATAACTTTTATATTACTATAAAAATTAAAGAAATTTTTCACACATTCTTTACGTTGCCACCCCCACTCTGGAAATATCGATCGTTGATTGGTTGCATTTGTTACACCAGCAAAACACATTTGTACACTGTATAGTATAGACTGTATAGTACTATACAGTACAGTACAGTATTACAGAGGGATGTACAGTACTGTACAGTACTGTAGACATGCAGACAAAATGAAAGCAATCCTAACACTAATGCTCACTAGTCAGAACTCTGCTATACGCTTTAATGTACAGTACTGTGCTGTATCGAGATTTCTTTTACAGTACAGTACAGTACAGTACTGTACAGTACTACGGAACGGTACTGAATAGTGAATACTGTACAGTACTGTACAGTACAGTATAAAGTACAGCACTGTACTGTACAGTACTGTAGGGTCTCTATTGAGCACTACAGTACAGTACAGTACAGTACAGTACGAAGATTACAGTATTTTAAAATTTTGTACGACGAACTGTACACTGTATACTGTAGCGTGTATGGCTATTTATAGATTTCTGGGCGTGTGGTCAGTAATATGCCCCCAACTCTTAAAATCAAGAGATATGTGAATAATTATCTGTATTTTTCCGCTAAAAACTGTTCCTTGCGGTTTAAAGATAGTGGGGTGGAAGAATTCGTATTCCTCCATGTCAGATTCGCTAGCAATTACGTACAGTAAATTCGTAACCACAGACGAACCAGCTGCAATCATACTCTTACCGTACAGACGGTACAGTAGAGTACAGTCGCACGGTAAAAGATATTTCAAGTGTACAGTATAGTACACACTATTACAATTACTACAGTACCGTATGTAATGCATCACTGGATCAGGTTCCGGTTTAATGTTAAACGATTTGAGTTAGTACAGAAGTAAAAATTCCTCAATAATAGAAATAATCTGTTAATAAATCAGAAAAAGATAATGCCCTGCCGGGCCACTGTCCAGTAAAATGTCCAATTTAAAAAATTTTTCAGTAAATTCTGGAGAATTACTGTTTAAGCTGAAAAGAAAGATTGACGACACTGAATGCTGTACAGTGTACAGTACAGTACAGTACAGTATGGATTTGGTTATTGCACTGTGTCGTAATACTGTACTGTATGCACGACGTGATCCGATGGATTCGATATTACAATTTCTGCATCAATTTGTACAAAAATGATCGCAAATGTATGATTTTAATATATAATAAGAGATCTATCTGTATAGGAAGGTTCATAACGATTAATCGTTTTTAAGCGTTTTACCTATAGTTTTTAGTTTTTACTATTCAAACGCATTGAAGAAATCGGATCCCAATGTACAGTACAGTACTGTGCGCTATACTGTACTGTGTATAGTACTACTGTATTGTATTATGATGTACAGTACAGTACTGTAGAGATCGTGCAAGGAGCATGCTGTACTGTACAGTAGTCTTTGATCTGGTAAAAAGATAAAAGTTTTTTCTTTCTTTTTTTATTATACTGTACAGTGTACAGTAGTGTACTGTTCAGTACAATACCTACTGTATATCAACTGAGTATGACGTCTTTCGAATGGTTGTTAGTCCGCGGTATCGTACTGTAATAATTATAGTAAGTACTGTACCGTATTAGCACAGACAGTACTGTATATTGTATAATTGATACAGTAAAAACAAAACCGTGTCGAAATAAGCAGCTTGCAAATCATTAATGATAATTATAATCAGGATATTGTGTTGTATGTTGTGTGACTTGCTGCCGTTACTGGTGAATGGTGGAATAACAGTTTGACAGTATTAATATAAGAAAGTAATGAGTAATTTTGGACAATTGCTGTACCCTTCAAATACATTGTAAAAGATGCTTTGGTCTTACGGTAACTTAATTAACTAACCAATCATTCTACGTAGTACTGTACGATACCTTGCTTTACTGAGTAATAATTTAGTGAATGGTTTAGAGGGCAGATACTTTACGTATACGAGTAAATTAGACTGAAATCGCCTTATATCCGGCGTTCTAGAAGCCATCAACTCTTATGATTAAGTGGATGAAACTATAAAGTAGAGGATATATCTACTACTGTACGTACTACGATATCTGCCTAACATAAGAGAGAGATTACCATTTCATGTCATCGGACATCCATGGCGATCATACCTCAGTGTAACGAATGGGTTCAGGCAATAATCGACCGATTTGATAAACAGGTAAAGACTGGATTGTGCATTTATTTCGGAATATTTTTATTGATTAATGATACTATCATATTTTATCAGTAATAATTGATGAATTACGGTGTAGAAAGTCATATTTTGCACTGTATGGCATAGTTAAATGAAATGCTATTCAATACAGTTACAGTTACTGGATGATTTAATCAGTTCAATTCTGCTGACTAAGAAAGTTTTGTTATATACGTATATATTATAGATATATATATATATATAACATATACTGTATATCATTACGAATATTCGAAACAGTATCCTATGTTTATCTATTCCTACAATTTTGCCTAATCCTTAAATCTAGCTTATCAAAACAATCCCCAAAAGGTACACTACTACTGTACACTAACCGTTCTTGTTCATGTATGACCGATATTAAGCATTAATTATTATTTTATTATAATCAGACATTCAGGATTTTAACTAACTTAAGCTACCTATGGTTGGGTTTTGCAGAAATAACAGATTAATTAACAGATTAAGATTGGATAATTTACATTATCACAGTTAATTTACTATTACTGCAAGATAATTAGTTTGTTTTTCCCTCATCCGAGGTAAAGTGGTCTTCCCTGTTAGTTTTAGAGGTGATAAACTTACATTTAATTAATTTAAACTTTGATACCGTATGGAACTCTAGATTCACTTTGTGCTTGTATATTTCGGTGTGCATGTTACTATGCATCGTACAACAACAATAATATAATTATTACCTCACAAACTGTGAAGCTTTGAATTGCTTACAGAGTGAATGTGTGATTGGCTGAATTTACTTCATCTAAAAAGATATCGAACATCCACTGACAAAGTAGAGTTGCAGGATTACGAACTTGCTGGCTATTATTATGTTGTAATTACGGTATTATTGTCTACCGTACAGTACAGTGTTTGATAGAATAACATCGTGCTCTGCATGCCGTTTCTGTTATAAAAATTAAATTCGTTTACAAATGTGTACATAAGGGATGTGAGTGTCAATCCTCATTTTTTAGTTACTGTATATGATGTTATAGTTATGAGGTAAATGAGTGAGTGTGTTGCAGTACCTTATGCCGCAAGTGAATGTACAAACTTAGCTTTTAAGAAAAAAAAATTTATTAGTACCCCTTATAGCCTGTACTACTACTACTTTACGATGCTAAAACTCTCACAATATGTAATATTATAATAAATCAGATGATGTCTTTGGAGTGTCGAGAGAATTTTCGCTATACTGTATTACGTTTTTGTAATGCACGTACTTTCTTCTACTTTGTTCAAAGAGCAAAACTACTCAATTTTATGCTTTCGTAAGTGATACACCATTGACGCATGGTCTTGTAATAGTGTCGCCAACTTGCTGCAGTAGATTGGCCTCTAGATACCGCAGTGTTGATAAATAGGTTTTATTGTGAGCAGTTATGCCTAGTTTACGGTTGCACACAAATCGACTAATACTAACAATAAAAATTTTAAGAAAAACTCGAATTCATGTTCAATGTACTTTCACTGACAATGCTCAACTTGGTGTGCAGGATCTGTTTAATATTACGGTTACAAGATTAATTTCAATTACTAGAAATTTAAGTTTTCATTCACTTTGCACTTCTACATTTTGACATTGGGGTGCTGGTGAACTCATTATAAAGTACGATTGAAATACTATGTATAAGTGCATAGGTAAGTAATATTCTGTACGGTGACGCTATTCAAGTGCCGTTTAACGTTGCCAAATCAGATCAGACAATCAGTTTTAGAAGCAAGTTTTTGTCATCATAATTTATCTATTGTAACTACTGGCACGTTGACTCATCCATATTCTAATGTGCGTTTGTACCTTTAACTATAAAGGCATAAAACTATTCTATCATCATTGTCATGTTACTAAATCAACCAAAAATATTCTTTATTTAATTATTTTTTTTTAATCTGTTTCCGAATAGAGTAGCAGAGTTGCTTAAATCTGTGTCGGTAATACGAGTATATTTTTATATCCATACTATTGTTAAGTAACAATAAATGAATTACCCTTACTCATCAATAATAGTGCAGTACATTATTTCTACGTACGTTATTATTTCATTGGGCTTAACTAAAGACCCTATAAGATAGTTAACTTTTATAATCAATTTATTTAAGAGCTATTATTTAGTGTTACACGTTTAGACTTTATTTAATAATGTGCTTTCCTGACACTATGTCGATTGAAGAAATACGCGTATAGCGTACAGTACTGTATAGTGTATAGTAGATATTTACGATTATGAGTAATATGTAATATTGATTCTTAGGTGTTTTATCATTCTCATTTAGTTCATTGTGCATCTCGTTGTCGATGACAAAGTACAGCACAGTACAGTCATCAATGTACTGTACTCGTCTATTACGCTTAACGATTGCATGACTACGCGCTACAGGAATCATTGCGTATGTGTATTAACATTCAGCGGACTACCAATGTCCAGTAGAGTACGTACATCAGTCATTTGAGCATCCGGCACAGGTGAATATCCTTTGTATGATAATATATATCTATCCCACGGGATTGTATAACTATAATAATTTTTATTTATGTAAGTCGTATTAGTTGGGTGAAACCCTAGAGACAAAACAGTACCTCTATCAATCAAATACGCGTATTGCTCGGTCTTGATGTTGTCTAGATCCTAAAATTGACTCATTTTCCCCCGTTACATTATGCAACAAAGGATTACAATACAAACACATCTCAAAGCAAATATTGCAATATCTAATTCACGAACACTAGCTGCGAAGCATTTTGACCAGCATTATCATAAAGAACTTGCTATTCAAGTAATATACGTATATGTTTATTAATTACTGTAGGTCTCTGGTACGTAGTATTTACAAACATATTTATAATAAATACGTATTACAAGACCGATTTGATCAAATTTAGGATATATGTTTCTGTCTTTATTAAGTGCAAAATTGCTATACATACATGTTAGTGTGTCGGTCAATTGCAATGGGTGTTATTCCGAAGCGATAGCTATAATCCATGGTATATTATATCTTAAGAATGCAACGATTCAATTTATGGGTAGTTCACTCAGAAATGGTATAAAATACGTCACTATACATTCAAATTCCGATTTGCTACTTTTCACTAATGCATAGGATCCGTATACAGTGAACGCATACACATTCATATAAAATGTATTGATTTATCTTTCTGAACTAATTTAATGGCTATGATATTTTTTAGTTGCCTTACAACGTTGGTAAGGTGAACAGTCAAGCTAAAATAAGCGCTGAGCAAAATAGGCGATGCTTGCTGACTGTAAGCCGTAATGAACTAAAGCGTGTAATATCAGGTTTAACAACAACCCTACGGAATATATTGCTTAATAGCGAGATAGTGGTAAGTCTATTAAATCCTAAAATCGCATATTTTACGTGTTATACACGTATTTAAATCGGTTACTGATGCCTTATAGAATATCATTATAATACTATTACGCTATGATTCTGCGTTGGAATCAAGTCCTGTTAAGTTATAATATAACTAGATTGCAGATTACGAAAACATAAATATTGTATAGTAGCTGATGCATCATAGAGTGTTTTGAGCATAAATGAACCGAATATTTATAAAAATTTATAAGAATTTACAAATAGTTAATTTTCTCTAAATGTTACTAATTTAAAGAAAGAGAATCCTAACAGTAACATTGACTTAGAAGATATTAATGAATCTAAATCGATAACTCTCAATACATTGGAAGAATGCTTCAAAGTGGTGAGAAGACTGTCGAACTTAAATAAAATTTATTTTAGATACAGTAAGATAGTCTAAGTTATGAAAAATGCTCTACGATAAATATAATAATCGGCTTAGTATATACAGTTGTGCTATAAATTGCTGGATTTCTTAAATGAATTTCTGACATAAAATAGAATCAAGATTCAACTCTTGACAGGGAACTTATCGAAGCATTATTACAAACTCTTGCTCAGGTACTTGTTGTTACAGGTTTATTGAGACATCAAGCAGTGTTTTACAAGTAACTGGTCAATAATTTAATCTCTTATTACTTCGAAAGTTCAAGTGGATATTGATATCTGAGCCTTCATACTTATTTGCCAATACTATTTAAAATTACATAGATTACGGCGAGATCGCGAGATTCCAAGCCAAGTTCCCGCGAGGCTGCAGGTCGCATTATTTTACAAATAAGCAACAAATATTGGACAACGGTTTTTAAACACGTTTCTTCCAGGTATGATATTGTTGTAGTGTTTCGTTCCATATGCTTTAATTTAGTTAATTTCGCATTAATGTCTTATCGATCGTTTTTTAGTATCCAATGGCTATCACGAGGAACAGACGATCATGCAGACACTTGTGGAATCGAATTAACACAATATTTATCTCTTTCGATTACTAGAATAATTTTACTTTTTAAAGGTTTGATTTTTACCGACTGCCATAGCTTTATTGTTTATCATACAAGGTAGCTTGTTAGTATAAATTTTAGGTCTGCAATATATGTTTATTGTAGAGTCTCGCTGTTTTATGTCATTGAAAAGAACTCCACAGCAAGTGTTATCGGACTCCATTAGTAAGGTACTGAAAGTCATTTGGTTGTTTACTGCACGGTCTATCAAAAAATTATTTGTAATGAAGGACTAGTAGTTTTATTAGATGTCTAAGTAAATTCATATTCGCTTGTAAAGGTCATGTAAACTATGCATCTCTGCTGAAGTGCTATAAACCATTACTCGTTTTGGTATCATCTGAAACATACTATTTTACAAGTGAGGATACTAAATCACTTAATTAATTTAGGGCGTCTGGAATTGGCTGAGAAATAATCCGAAAGAATTTTCACAGTTGTACCGAGATAGAAATCCGGAACTTGCAGGTACAATAACATTTATGATTATCAAAATATAGAGAATGAATTTTTTTCGAATAAATCTACTCTATCTTGTAGATGTATCTTTAGTTCTATTTGATAAAATGGAGGAATATGCTGACAGTATAAAGAAAAAAATAGTTGTTTGGCCGCTACAGACCTTACTCTTGGCACTTGCCCCTGTATGTACAGTATACAGTATGATGCAAACTGTTATAGTAATCTACCTATCAGTAAGCTTTTCCGAATTGAAAAGGCTCAGTATGTATTTCACATTGTAGAGAATCTTTATATCTCAATCGTTAATATTACTTCTTCTTCAAATTGATTTAGGACGCCGTAATAGAAAATACAAAATTGAAAGCTAGTAGAAAATACGTACGTGGATTTAAATACAAATCATGAAAGTGTTGTAGTTCATGTTGTTCAAGGAATGAATGAAATTATCATTTTATTCTTGTACAAATATACCCACATTTCCAATTGAGTAGTTTTTATTATTTGACTATATAGGTCTCATTTTTCTCAAACTTACAGAAGTCCTTGGCTGGAAACAAACAGTTAGCGGAAGGGGCAGCTATTGCTTGTGCTGATTTGTGTAAAATTGTAAATTATTTAGATGCTGATGTCAAAGCTAATATAATTCTTGCTGCTGCAAAGATTATCACTGATCTAAAGGTTTTTCTCTGTCATTTATTTTAATTTGCACTACATTTCATGATATAGCTGACAGCGACACACTCAATTACAAATAATTATTAATTTTATTCCTTTAGCAAATGTTTCTTAATCCACAAAAACCCTTTGGACGAATTATTGGAAGTAGTACTGGAAGTGCAAGTACTCTGGAAATACAAATTATTAGCGATGTCTTTTTGGCTAGTTTCCGCACAAAGAGCTTGAGTATACAATATATTGAGCAATGTTTGCTGCCAACAGCGCCTACAAACTTGCATTTGGCAATTGTCAGGGGTCTCAAGGCTATTGTTACGGAAGTATGATTGATATTTCCAATACAGTGTTATAACGTTACGTACAGCATTTGTTTTTCTTTAGTAATTTAAGGCGGAACGGAAGATTCAATATACATTTTATTCGGTAAAAATTGTTTGCCATTTTAAATTCATACGTACATCATTTAGAATTCCATGGCTTGGTGGCCTCCTGCTTCTTCTCTCTATGTACTTGCTTCAGATTTAAGAATAGTATTTAGGGTAAGAGACTTTGTGTTACTTATGCAAATAATGGGTTAATTTAGGGGTGCTATAATGTGGCATCGATATGATGTATTCTAATAATTTAAAAATAATTAGGAAGCGTTGACTAGAATGCTTCAAACGGAAAGGCGTAAACAGGTATAGTGAATTATTATCATCTAATATATAATATATAATTTTTTGGAAGTTGAGCTAGATATCTACTATTTACTATCAGAGGGATATAACTGAATATATTGTAGAAGTATGAAATAATTTCATGTAAAAAATTTGAAATCCCTGTGTTTAAAAGTGTAAGGTTGCATTAATATAGCTAAAATTCGTTACAGACTTTTAGCAAGAATAAGGATAAGAAACAAAAGATCGAAGAATCTAACCGAGATAGAGACTTAGTTTTATCGCTAATATTACTATTTGACGATGATCCTGCATTGGCATTAAATGTAAGTATACGGTTAGAATAGTTGATTTCTCTGATTGCAACCTTTAATATTGGTATTTGTGTTCGTATATGTACTCGCTGAAGAATTCTAAGAAAAGTGAGGATTACTATCAGGAACTCCAAGAATTAATTCGTGGTCTACTTTTGATAATTACTTCGATTGACTTGTTGGAATTATCTCAATCTGCTTTCCAAGTATTTTCTATTTTACTAGATCTAATCTGTAATTAGCTAAATAATGATTGTCGAAACTTTTTAATAGACCTTGCGACACTTTCATCAGTTGGAAAATGTATTGTACTTAGATACAGCAAACTGGACATCTACTTTATGGAATTTCAAGTAAAATCCCGTTTGATTGCTTCAAATTCAGGCGACGATTTTACGATTACAGTGCTAACTCAATTTTATTTCTATCAGCTCGTTAGTTGTTTTAACACTGTCAGGAAAATTGGTTGAGAGAGTACTGGAATGTGATGTTTTACAGCTAGCTATGTGGTTAAGAGAAATTCTTACTTTTCGTGGTCGTTTATTGGGAAAATATAAGGTTGTTTTAGTCTGTTCACAACTTTCAAAATACGAAACAATTTAACGCTTTTTGCCATAGAATTACCAAACCTCATCTTAGGCTAAATTTCTTTAGCTTATGTAAATTTATCATTTCTCAATATGATCTTTAGGATGACAGAATGATTGTTAAGTCGTCGATGTTTACAGTTACGCTACAGAAGTTGGAGGTTTGCTGTGTCAATTTACAATATAGTATCTAGATATAGATAAGCCTATTATTGATTCTATTTACGTAATTTTTTTGTAGACTGCACTACTGTCATGCCTATGGAATTCCAATATTGAGACTGTACTTACTGCTTTATCCTGCCTTCGATATTTGCATAAAGAAGCAGAATATCAACTGTCAACGTTGGATGATAGTAATCAATTGCCGCTTTGCTTTGTAAATTATCAAGAATTAGCTAGCTTAGCTGATGAGCTAATAACAGGTTGGATAGATTTATTAACGAAGATATTGTATAAAAACGGTATTTCTGTTATTTACTTTGATCATTGTTTGCATAATGTTGTTGACATTAAAGTAGTAAAATAATGAAGACGTGTAGTAATATATTGTATCGTAACTGTATGTCGATAAATATATACTGCGTAGGGTTAAGCATGATCAGTTAATGACATATTCATCATCGGAATATTCTTTGCATATGCTATATTATTGGTTTGTGAATAATCACGATTTGTTTTAGTCTTAATCAGATATGAGATTTACTGCATTATTGATATGTTGACGTTCTATATCTTGTATGATGTATCAATTATACTGATTTCTTGTCCGAATTTAACAAGTATATGTGTTAACTGTAAAAAGTATACGGTACAATGGTAGACATTGTTTGTAATGATTGCATACCAGACTAACTGTAACTGGTAATATTAATAAATGGTCGAATGTATTGAAGCACGTATGGTGTTAGATTTGGTATAATCATGTAGTGTTCCTTTTATCAATAAATTTCACCTTATATATTAAAGGACGAGCTGCCATTCAAAAACGAATAGGTGCCATTCTGATCAAAGTTGAGGATCATACTGAGGGAAACTTTCAGGTTAGTAGATTGTGACTATTGTAGTTATATAAAACTTGGCTATTAAGATGACAGTATTTGATATTAGATCAACACCTTTGTTGATAATATATATAATGAAAGTTAAGGAAGCGATTTCTGAAGATGCAAGCGTACTTATACTGGAAATATATATATTTAGGCATGGAAAGAAGCTCTTAAATGCTGGCAAAAGTCAACTAATCATCTTTTAAGACAACTAAAAGAAGAGTCGGGACTGTACGATTTTCTTGCTATGAAAAGAAGGTCAGGTAGTTCTTATGCTCCTACTCAGGTAATTACACAGTATTTTTCCTTTTAAGTACAATTTTTGTTATTTCTTTTAACAATTTATTGATTTATCATAACTCGTTCGTAATTTATACAGGATGACTTTAACGAGTGGGCTAATGTGACAGGTTTCTTGTGTTCTTTTGGGGGTATTGTTGTTAGTAACGCTAATCAGATTCTGTTAAGGTATTTTGTTTATCCGTAAAATGTTATATTAGTTAATATGTTCCTACAGTAAGTTTGGTTATGATTGAAAATAGATCTGGAAATAAACAGAAAGAACGCGAAAGGGATAGTTTAGCTTATGCTAGAAAGTATGCATTATATCCTCAGCATATTTATTTTCAATGATATATCACATAACAATTACAATAGGCTTTAATTAAATTAAAATTAAAAATTTTTGAGTTAACGTTCGATTTTAATATTTCACAGATTCATAATTGCGTTGCTAAACTTACTTGATTGCAACAACGATCAGTTTGGAGCGCAGGTTTAGCTCTAATGCAGAAACTTTTATTAAATGTAGGTGTTTCTGAGATGAATTAGACTACTAATTTATACTGATCTTAAAATAGATTCGCGGTACTTTGAAAGAAATTATCGGACAAAATATGAGTCCACTATTGCATCCAATCCTATTCGAACAAATAGAAGAATTACTTTCTACATTTTTTCCGCAAAATAAGCAGGTTATTATTATATTATTAAGTTATATCGCGATATGTAAAAGAAATATCTAATTTGCATACTTGATGATTTTTATACGATCCTAGGCGATTATTTTAGAGTCGAATACATTATTTGCTGATCAGGTAATGACCATGTTGTTTAAAGGACGGTTCATTATACGTTTACGTAAAATTTCACGGTATTACCCGTTATTTGTAACTATATGCCAGATAATATCGATTATCCGAGGAATATTAAATAAAGGATCCGACGAGCAGCTTTATAGCTACTTAAGAAATATAAATATTGAAACTATTATGTTATATTTAATCAGGTGAAACCCGATCGTAACTTTTGAATATTGTTATGCTTATCTAGACATCGAAAAAATTACAATGACTCATATTATTTGACTTATAGGTATATAAGAAATTTGCCGATGACAGCCCATACAGTTCCTATTAAAAAGAGGCTTTGCCAACTCGTGCAAAACGTTATGAAAAGAAAGGACGCCTTAACATTTACACAACAAATAAAATTTCGTAATAAATTAGTTAGTTACCTAACGGAGTGGGTTATGAATGTATCTGGATCATCCTCAGATGTTTCAAGTGAAATTAAAGGAATGCTAAGGTATTTCTACGCCATTTTTTTTGTATGAACCTAATCAGATTGCATCTCTTATTTTCATATGGCTTATTGGCAAAGAAATCGTACTGCATGTTAGGATTACCGGCATTGTGCTGATCTCAGTTTTGTGATTCTATGCGCATATCATGCAGAGATTTAGATTTAGCCTGCATGCAGGCGATAGCAGTCCTTCTGGCAGATTTACCCTTACAACCGGATGAAACTGAACCAAATACTAATGACACAAAAATAAAAATTTATCTAAAGTATGATAAAATATATAATATTAGAATTATTGTCGCTTTACTAAATATTAAACTGACTGATACGTGTAAATTTAATTTTTCCTTAGATATTTCACCTTATTTATGAACCTTTTAAATGAGTGTAGCTTGCTACACCAAGGGTCTCCTAGGAAGCAAGAACGCCTCTTATCCGATTATTATTTGCTATTACATGATTGCACTGTAGCTGCAATGTCGAATTTATTGCAAGCTAATATCGATTATGGCCTCACGTTATCGTTAGGTTGATGGATATAATTGGAATAAAATTACTGTTACTGTTAAGAAATATTTACTTTTGATCATTTATTTGTAGGGCTCGGCTATCATTCTGACTTGCAAACAAGAACAATTTTTACCGAAATACTTACAAAAATATTGCGAGAGGTCTATTACCTACGCTGCCAGCGAGATTGTATTATATTTTATTTGCATAATTTTTTAAATAAGTTAGCCTTTATATTGAGTATTATTCCTGAAGAATTTATTGAAATTTTAAATTGTATAGGGCACTGAATTTGATACCCTAGCGGAAACCGCATCGAGTGATAGATTTGAAAAGTTCATAAATCTTTTTATGACCACCCTGAAAGATTCCAAGTTACCTCTTGTTCTCGCTCTGATAAATGGGGTTTCACATTCGCAACTCGTTAGTTTCGATAAAGTTTATAAGAAATAAATACTCAATTACGTTGGTGGTCATCTGTAGTAAACAGAAATGTAATTTATACTTAGGATGAACTATGTCAAGCTTTGATTCCTTTGTCAGAAGCAAAAAGTGAACTAGATACCCTTCTTTTGAATGTGTTTGGCAGAGAGGTAACAGCGTTTAAAATCTCTAAATTGATATGGCTTAATGCATGTAGCAAAATGTGAATAAGGGTGTCATTAATTCTAGGTTACTTCTTCTGATGACGTAAACACTTTGTTTCGTGGTAATACTGTTGCTAGTAAGATGATGACTTTTTGCTGCAATACGTTTGGTAAAGAATACTTGGTCAGTATCATAGACAAAGTCCTAGATTATATTTGCAGCAGCGATAGAGTCGATCATTCATACGAAGTGGATCCAACTCGGTTAGTCATTGATGCAAGATGATAAGTTTAATAATACAAAAATTGTGATTTAGGGATTATTAATAGCATCCGCAAGCGAAATATGCTGTACCGCTCTTTAGTAATCATCGCTTACTTCAAGAGATTAATTCAATGAATTAATATAAATTTCATTAACATTTTAGGATTAACGGCGAAGAAAATGTTGAAACTAACAGCGTCAACTTAATCAATTTAGCTAAGAATGTTCTAAATATTATTCTAAGCTCAGCGCATATGTAAGTATTTAATCGTACTTTCAAGTATATGGAAATACTTTGGAACGTAAAGGTTACTAATAGATATACCTAATTTCACTGACTGTAAACGAATAAAAATTATGTTTACACTATAGGCTGCCTAGTCAACTCAAGAGTGCATGTCATTGTCTATATGAGGTCAGTGCTATATTCTCTAGAAACTTGATGGAAATAACATTGCAAACAACGATAAATAGTGTTATTTAAGACTGTTAAAGAATTAGTAATTTATCAATTTTTCAATTTTGGACTGTAGGTAGCTGAATCGCGCTTTCCTCAGAGTGGTCTTAGTGCCGTTAGTAATGCAATTTTCTTACGATTCCTAAATCCAGCTATTGGTAAGCAAAAGTTACAGCATCAGGCAGCGATGCGTTATATGCGATTTCTGTCAGCATAGGTGTTATATTTAACATATATATTAGTAGTAAGTTTTATTTCCATCTTAGTTTCTCCGTTAAGCATTGGTTCTAAGAAAAGGGAAATATCATTAAAGTCTGTCAGAGGATTAAAGCTCGCATCCAAGGTTAGCAATAGATGTAGCTATAAAAATGCTACGCTGTAGTCAAGCCCTCTTAGTAAATTTGCTGGACGTCAAATCCAATATGATATTCTAATTGTTTCGAATTATTTACATTTAATTTATTTTTGATGCATACGATGTTAAGATATTACAAAATTGTGCAAATCAAGTCTTATTCGCGAAAGAACACCATATGTTACCTTTCAATGATTTTCTTACAAATCATTTCAATGCTATTAAGGAGTAAGAAAATAATTTTAGTCTCGATATTATTCTAGTGTTATCAATTTATTGATTAGATATGCATTATATCCAATACCAAATTTCTAGATTTCTTTTAAATATATCATCAGAGAAGGGAAATAAAGTTGGAGACAAAGCGGACTTAGCCTTCGTAAATGATAGTCTGATATATTCTCTTTATTCAATTGTATTTGACAACCAGGAACAAATAACTCAATATTTTGCAGCAAATAGGTATGCCTCCGGTAGTACGCATATGCTATTTCAATACCGGTTTGGCTTAGCGTTAAGGACAATAACCTTTTCTGATTTCTTTGATATAGAGGATCACGGTGTAATAAGTCTCGTGAGCTACTAGATCAATTATCTATTTTATTAGCACAACTTGGTCCTCCAAAGAAACAATTTAAGCAATCTTATGAAATACAGTAAGTTCAGTATAGCCATATAAAGTTTGTATATAGGACATCAAGTGCAACATTTTGGTGTTAATTTTTGACACTTTTTAGACGAACTCAAAGTACCGAAACTGAAAGTGGTTCTTTATTCTACGAATTTATGGCGAAGCATAAACATTATAACGAACAGGAAATGGAAATTATCAAAGATGCTAATTTTTTTTACTTGGTGATTTCCGTTATAGTTATATATATTTAATATCATAGACCTGAAATTGTGTAAATCTAAAATTGAAAACTTTTTTGGATAGGAGGGAAAGTCTCGGAAAAAGTATCCAGTATTTTACTATATTTGCAATAACTTGTGGTAGGGCTTGATTTTTGTTGTAAAGCTGGAATAAATTTAGGTCTTACTTTACTTTTTAACTGTTTGGCTGAAATTCTTATAGCTGCGAACAAATGAATGAAGAATTAGTAATTTATTATATCATGTCATCATTGGCACCTTATATGAATAAGCCGTGGGAACTTGTAATTGATTGCACAAAATTCGGTCCACCGAATCAGTTAAAAGTAATTCTAACCACAGCATATATTGATATAAATTCGTGATAAAATTATTGATTAATATTGACCTGCCATCACATATTGCAATTTTAATTTATCTTTTTTGAAGGGAAATTTCATTTCAAAATGGTTTCATGTCTTTCCTAACCAAGCGACTGATAACTTACAAGCAGTATATATTTATAACTGTAACAAATGGGTTAGAAATTATGTAAAATATCACGAAAGAGTATTTCAAAGAGTTAAGGTACCCTTCCTACTAAACAAGTTCTTTAAATTTTGTATGAATACGAACCTGGTAATTGTAACTTCTCTGCATGTAGGGAAATGAAAAAATAATAGTTATCGATGAATTAACGAAAATATATGAGTACATTGAAGAAAATGAGTTAAAATTGCCTTCAGCTACAACTTCATTGCAAAAAGATAACAAAGTATCGTAATTTTGTTGATATTATGTTTAGATTGTAAATTTTCAATCGAAGGCATTGCGAATTACTACTGTGATGAAAATTTTTTATTTTCTAATTGTATTAGTTATTTAGTAATATTGCTCAAAAGGTTAGAGTTCCAAGTCTTTACTTACCGTCCTTAGCTTTCTTGGTAAGAGCACTGTCGTATATTGGCATGTATTCTTTTTAGCCCTGAGCAGTGTTTGAGTTATTTTTTGTGCTCGTCTTTAAAAATCAATATATTCTTCGACTTCCTGTAATCAGTATTTTTTCTCGATCATATTAATAGATAGGGCCATCTTCATTACAAATACGCAGTGCTGAGAAAGTAAAATTATTAGGTTTTGCAACTACTCTAAATGATGTCTTTCTGGCGTCAGAAATTGAAGAAATATCGCTTCGTAATGAAAATACCTTCACATTAAAATGTACCAATTATGGTTTAAATATGGCCTTTATTAGTGGAGAAGCAGAACAAATAGTTAATGCGATATCACTGATCAAGCATAGATGGCAGTTATCCCAGCCGGTAGGTATTTAATAACGAGATTGTTAACAAGTTATAATATTCTTGCACCTACAATTTTCGAATCATTTCTTATCGGTTGTAGTGAAGCTTATAATATTTACTTCTAAATTAATCATACTTTCCAGAATTCAATTAACGTATATAAAAAAATTACACCAAATGAAGTACCTGGGACCTTACTTAACATGGTAAAGTGAAATTTTATATCGTTTCTATATATTCTTTGTAGCTTGTTCTAGGATTGATGTATTACATTATGGAATATTACAGGCTTTACTAAATCTTGGAAATAACGATTCAAAATTACGTTCCTCAGCGTATAATTTATTATGTGCATTGGCGACCGCCTTTAACTTACCACTAGAAGGGCAACTTCTCGAAACCAGGGGTTTGTCGAATAATGCTACTTTACACAAAAATTTATCAAATTATACTCATTACATTACTGAACATTAAATGTTATGGAAATTTACTAAAATGATGTTATTCGCTCTTTACTATTTTTGTCATATAGGTTTGCGTATTCCTGCAAACAATTTAATCTTTATTGTTAGCATAAGCCAGCATTTAGCTAAGTGCGAACCTTTCCTCACGCTTCAGGTTTGATGTTTATGATCTCAGCGGAAACCGTTCAAACGATCAAACTTTAAATTATTATTTCAATACGTATAAAACTTTCAATAGTTCCTCGAAGAAAGCATTGATAGCTTTGCCAAATCTAAAATTGAGTTGAAGCACTTGTGCTTACAATACATGTCACCCTGGCTTCCCAATCTGGCAAGGTAAGTAGTTTTGTTCTTACGGATTACTAAAGAAGCTTATACAGGATATGACTTTATAAAATTGCTATTCGGTTTCTCACTTAAGGTAGTATGTTTTTTGGTATTTTACTGGATATTTTTGTTTATCGTCAAAGGTTTATAACTACAGGAATAACTGAAAGACAGAAAGTTATTGTTATTATAGAAAAACTGATTGATCTAACAATAAAAGAGAAAGAGGTACTATAATGATTGAATTAATTAGTTAATTATGTGTAACTACACATTTTATAAATGCTACTGCAATGCATGAATTCTAGATGAACTCTTCCGTACAAGCTGCCATCTGGGAAAAAATGGGTCAAGTTAGAGAGCTAATAGATTTAGTTCTTGATTGCTTTATTCAGGTAACAGAAATTTATATAATGCATATCTTAGCGCGTGGTCGCTTAATTATTTTATCAATTCGTTATTCCTATCAGGCTAGCGGTCAAAGAGGCCTAGATTCTCCAAACGCGGAAGTCATGGCTAATGCTACTGTTGCTCTAGCTGCAGCCAATCTAGAAATTGTTTCTAATAAGATTATTGAGCGTATTAGCCAAGTTAGTTTGATATTCTAAGAGATAAAACCGACATAGAACTATAAGTATTAAAGCATAGTGTTTTTTGACAGTATTTAGACAGAACATTTATTTCTCCTGCACCGAGCCTGGATTGCCATATATTATGGGATGATATAGCTACACTAACCAAGTATTTGTTGACGTTATCTTTTAACAATGTATTAAATGGTTAGTGTTTGCTTAACGTATGGAATATTAAATGTTGATCAATTGGATATTTCATAAATGTAAATTGTTTCTAGTAATTCGTAATGCTACAAAAGTGTCATAGCGTGCGAATGTAAGTACTAATAAGTGAAAATCGGTCTGTTTTTATTGATAATTAGTGGTTAGTAATTTTCCACATATTTGCAACGTTATGGTACTCTTGGTCGGCACTGGATCAATATCTGTAAGATCTACGATACATGGTTTTGCTATAAATATTTTACAGTCGTTATGCACCTGTCGAAATTTGACCCTCACTGGTGAGTACTTACTAAAATTTACTAGATTTTAAGTTGTTGATGTGCATACTGTATTATCTATTCTCACATAATGATCATCTGCAACAAACAGATGAAACATTGGAATTACTTCGTCATCGATTAGAAGAATTGTCATCTGCAAGGCACTGTCATCTTTTCGGTATTAGCCTAAGAGTAAGAATTTTTGGTGCTTATGAAACAGAACTAACATAATTATTGACTTTATTAGGGTTATCAAGAGGCAAAGCCGATTCGCTACTTTCTCTAAAACTTTCTAAAACTTCTCAAAAATCTATATCGTCATCATCTTCTTCACAGTCCGAAGAAAGAATGTCACTTAACGCGTTAGAATCAATAACAGATCTTTTGGTTGAGGTCATGAACGCTTGCAATCGCGATTTACCTAACTTGAGCTGGCTTGACACATGGATAACATTGGCATCAAAGTTTGTCGTCTATCATAAATCTTATTCTTGGACGCGTAGAGATTTACTGGGTTTATTTATTTTCCGTAAATTAGGTTTGCATACGACTATAATCCGGCTCTTCAGCCCCGTGCGCTGGTCGTGATAGGATGCCTTGTTAGGAATGTTACTGATGAAACTGTTTTGAGATTAATTAAACTTTTAGTTGATGTACGTATTTCTAGAAGTTACCTATTTTGTTTTACTTTCCGTAATATCCATTCTATAACTATTGACGTACTCGCTAACATCGGATTAGTGGTATTCGTTAGTAATTTGAGCTTATTTCACATCTAAGGTCACGCAGAAATGCAATGATATCATTATAATGGAAGCTACGATGATATCCCTAAAAAAGCTACAGTCCCGCCTTGATAAGGTTATTGCTTCCTAAGTGAAGGACATAGTTTTTATTTTATGTGAATGGCGTGATTATGGCAATTTAATTGTACTGATCCTAACTTAAGCTTACATGCCTTACTGTTACATATTTATAGAACTCGAGACTACACCAGCTATTATTTTGGCTCGCAATTTCAGTACTACAGGTAAGTATGCATTACGAGTTAAGAAATATACATGTGCTGTTAATAATCAATGCCTTACCTTATCGATAATTCGTAGTTAGGGGAATCATCGTTGTATGCCTCAGGATTAGGACTGCTAGAAGAAAGTATTTATGCATTGGATAGCCAGGAGATTTTTACAAATCAGGTGTGTGGCATTTTTAAGCTGTTCCTTCTTATGTGCTTATGATAACTCATTGATGATGATTTTATTTCGAAGGTCCTACATATTCCTGTGTTAAAAATGCGTTTACCGATATTGGAGGAATGCGGACGCTTTGATAACTTTACGAAATGCAATTTCGAAAGTAACTTTCACTTTGCCATGGTTGCAATTCTGCTAAAAGGTACGGCTAATACAAGCCAGTGAATTAACTACTGTGGATCTTGAAGTTAATAAATGATCTGTATTATTTAATAGGACGTCATCATCCGTCTCCTGAAACCTGTGCTCAGAGTATTAGGCTGTTAGATACATTACTCCATCTAATTAATCGTAGCAAAGAATGTGGCAAGTATGATGTAAACGAGGAAAGCACTGCTTACCTTGCAGGTAGACTTCGCTTGACTTGTGATAATTAATGTTCGACACTTTAAAGTTATTATTTGTAATTTATCAGGCATAAATCTGTCTTTATAGCTTTATATCCACTAGTGGATGAAATACCTCAGAAACTTGCTCGCAAATCTCTCGATGCGAGCTCCACTTCGCTCTTTAGCGCTGATAATTCAGGTGGTTTCCTTTGGAATAAATTGCTGGATCCATCGCTGTCAGAAAAGACTAAAGTGTTGTTACTCTGCACTCTTGTTAGTAGGCTGCGATACTATGTATTAATGTATATACGAGTATATATCAGTACAATGCACAATTTTCAGTTAACTTTTTCGTTTTTGGGTATGAAGTATTAAGCTTATTGAATTACTTTGAAATAGGGTATACATTTCCATTATATACATGATGAGCCTAAGCTTAGGATCCTTAGTGAAATTATCGAAGAAGCGTCAAGAGTTATGCCGTTATCTTTTCCTATATTGTTAGTAATCACATTGATAGTCCGTCAAGTATTTAGTTATATTATCAGGGAATAAGTAGATAAAATTTATAAAATATTCATCATCGCTCTGAATTTCTTTATGTAGGGGCCATATCATAGATCAAAAAGTTGGTTCAATTTTAGCTCATAATCGAGATTTATACATATTGGGTTATGTGCAGTCTATTGTACAATTTATGTTAACTACTAAAGCAGACTATCGTAACATTATTAGTAGTGATTACTTGCAAGGTTTGTGTTCCGCGGTATTTTATTTAATGTATTTTAAGTGTGATTTCTTTCATGCCTACATTGTGATAATTCTTACCGATATCTTGCTCATGAAAAATGTTTTTAATAGAAATTGGATTTGACGGATATTTTAAATTCGCCGGTCCTTTTGATCAGGTAGTTCAAGACCTTCATGATTTGTGATTTTATTTTAAGCCTTTAAATTCATGATCGATTGATTATTACTATAGTCAAGTAATTATGGCTATTTTGGTTTTAAGTTAATGATATTATACAAATCTGCATTCGTTCTAGGATGAAGATATCGATAGACAGACAAATTGGTTTCATCTGTTTACAAAACTGTGTCAAGCTTTTCTGCGTACTTACGAAGGTTTAAATGATTTAACTGAAGAGAGAAAACAGGATAATTCATCTACTATGCATAACCCACAGATACGTAGGACTTCCAGTCAAACAATTGTATGATTTAAAAGTCTTTCATGCAGATGTATTTGCAGATCTGCAAATATTTATATGTGCATACGTGTATAATGGTGCCCAGCTGCAAGTATTGACTGTCATTCATCTAATATGTAATTCTTTAAAGTTTGTATACAGTATATACAGTAGCAGATTGTTAAAATCGAAAGTATTATTTTCTAAAAATGTAGCTTATATTGTGATGTTAGCTAGACTTTCTTTCAAGTCGTCCCAGTAAACATCCTAGGGCTACCTTTGCACATTGATATAAAAGCCTTAAGTTGAGGTTACCAAATTGTGTTACCATGAAATAGATATTGTACAATTGATACAAGTTCAGAGCGTATATGCTATTATTTTGTTTTATTTTATAAACCTTACTGTAGTATGTATTTATTTAAGAGCTGTGTCCTAGAGCATGGTCTATATACATACTATGTTTGATGTATGTGTACTACTATGAATGAAAAAATTTAGATATTCTCCTTTTTGGGCTGTTTGAAAATGAGAAAATGCAGCAGAAATTATACTTCATTTTATTATTTGTGAATATTATACAGTAGTTCGTTTGCTTCGGTCATGATACACGGTCTTCTTATATTGTACATATATGGGAGTAAAATTGTGTTTGTGTACTAGTTTTGTTTGGTACGACAACGAACAGCATTCGAATAAATGACACTAAGACCACTTGTAGCGCTGTGAACATTATTGCAAAGTTATCTTAAATGCTGTACACACAAGTACTGTTGATATTGTTCGAATTTATAAGGTCAGACGATTTCAAGTTTAGATCAATTAACCATCGAGCCGACTAGTCCAAAATACATTCTGTCCAATGCCTTGATTAAATGGCCAGTTCAATTAGCTTTCAATGCTCGTTAATGACCTCATCCATGTCATCGAGCTCTGTAGAACACTGATCTACGGTATGGCTTGGCCGCCGGTAAAGCCGTTGCCGTTCATCTGTACAAATACAGTACCTGTCACCCATCGGGTAAAAACTTAACGTTCAGTAACAATCGCATAACAACCTCTCAACGTCCTATATTAAAAACCATGTTACGAATTTAGTGTATTCGTATTGTACTGTGGGAGTAATACAGTAATTTAGACTACAATTTTGATCCTAAAATAGCAACGTGTAACGATTATGTCGGGGCATCATTACAAGAAAACAAGAAACGCTTCCTCATTGGCATAGCTAGGAAAATCGTGGGGATTAAGCCATTGAACAAGCGTTTTCTTGCTTTCTTGTAATGATGCCTCGTCATGAATGTCAGGCCAATGAGCAAACGTTTCCAGTTTCCTTGTAATGTTCCGACATAATAACGATAGTACAGTACGGTATTACTTTTCAAAATTTAATAATATCGATGTTACCGTACAGGTGTTTATAAAGGCATGATACCCGGAGTCAACTTCGAGTCAAGGCGTGGGGATAGGCGAGCTACTCAAAAGTCAGGGACAAGTAATCCAGCATTTGTTACAGTTTTCATCGAATACCCTTCCCATGGCCAATGAAATTAGCTTGTAATGATGCTAAAACATACAGTACACTACATAATAATATATAGCTGTTGTATCATTAGTACTGTACTGTACTGTACATCTACTCTTATCGTCCTATGTAAAATTAGCTTGTAATTTGATGCTAAAACATACACTACATAATAATATATAGCTGTTATATCATTAATTCATTAGTACTGTACATCTACTCTTATCATCCTATGTAGTACTCTCTTGAATACAGTAGTTGTGAACTATTGATTTGCAGCCCTTGTACATAATCAGGGTTAAATTAGATTCAATTCAATGAAATAAACATTTTACACAACGATAGGCGATAAAATAGAACGAGCGAGAGTTCTACTCCCAATACTGTACAGTACAATACTGTACTGTACTGTACTGTATAGTACTGTATGACTTTACAGTGTACAGTGTACAGTACATTATCCACACTGTACAGTACGTACAGTACAGTACAGTACAGTACAGTACAGTACTGTACAGTACAGGATGAGTTTCTTCAAATGGTCTTGATAGAACGCGATACAGTCCATCATACTGTACTCTGTACAGTACGTACTGTACGTACGTACCGGGACTTTCTTTTGGCAAGTCCTTCGCGACATTAGACAGATGGTAGTAAAAGACGCATCTCGGCTTGTGTATACTGTATATAGTCATATACAGTAGAATCACTGCAATGATTTGTAATCCGATGATTGTATTATCAGTCAAGCCTTTACAATATCCTCGTCCTTTAATTTAGGTTAAGTGAACTAAACTGATTATCCCATCCCTTTAATGATTGATTACACTGTATAGTATTCTCTACTTTGTGATAAAGTGTTAAAAAAAGGGGTGAATTAATTGTAAGATAAAAGGTATTGGCTAAACGAGGCGAGCCAAGCTGAGAATACATTTCAAGAAATCCTAGTATCGTATTTAATGAAAACTTACATACGCATTATTGGAGGCTGTATGGCATATCACATTTATTGTTAATTCACAATGAAGAGATTATTTAAAAGTAAGGCAGGTAGGAACAGTTCTAAGAATATCTGTTGTTAGGTTAGCATGAGATTATGATCACGTTTAATGTTACTTATCATTTGCAATGCTTGGCGTCGTTGCAGTGCTGTGCTGCAAGCGGTAAACAGATTATGCACTACAGCACAATACTGTACACGATAGTCTACGGCAGTATTTTTACTGTTTGTGAACTTCCTTCTTATTCACTCTGTACTTGCCTTCACCAAAAATTGATCGTGTGCAGGAAGAATGTACCCAGAAGTTTTGTCTTACAGCTGTTCGTATTTGTGCTTCGTCCCTCTTTATCTACGATGTAAACTACGTTCTGATTTCGTAGTCATGAATTCATATCATGCTTTTAATGGTGAAGAGTTCTCTCAGTTAATCTAAATTCATTTAGCAAAGGACTAATACAGGATTACTCTTACTGTGGACTTTTTACTTAGTAAACCAATCAGTTTATTATCGAGGCTTTTAAATGCTTTTTATATATATTTATTTACAGTAATTATAAATAATGATTATTATCTTCAGGTATTGAAAGAGTGCTATAGTCATAACAAATGGCTAACAGACTAACAGATTATATAATCAAAGAAAAAATTAGTTATCCAATAATAGAAGCAATGCAGCGCGAAGCTACTATAAAATAAAATAGAATATATTGTGCGAGTATTGCAATTACGATTGCTACTGTAATTTCTACTTACTGTTAACTGCAGTATGCTGTACTGCGAATTTGCCTCAGTGCCTGAGTGATTGATTCGGTAACGTAACTTTAGTCAATAGTTTAAGTGGCCACATGTACACTGTACAGGTACAGTAACATAACCTTAACCTTCTCGTTAATGTCATAATCATGTCATCATGCATTGATATGACAGATTTCACCGTGTTGATGCTACGGTCTCGTATGTCATAAATCGGTACTTTGAAAGAATTATTAAATGCCTTATTAGATTTGTTACCAAACTGTTCTACAATGTGACCTGTTTATGGAATACTGTAGTTGCTATTGATAAATCGTATTTACTTCATGAAATATTAGCTATCTTATCCTTGATAGGTTTACCTATATGATCAGTTTCATTTACTGTCTTAAAATAAGTCTTGTTTAAATGCTCGGATTATCTAATTGTTTTAGACAAAACTACCGATGGCGTTAATACAGGACATAGAAGGCGAAATAGTGAAGGGCATAGCTTCGACTGGCTCGAAGGTAGCCCGTCAGCGGAAGTAGTTAGAATTAGTAAACAAGATGATTTAAGGAGAAATGGTAAAAGTAAAAGTAGAAATAGACCTAAGGATCATAATAGTAAGTCTCCCAAAAAGGATAACCGCGCCAACCACAGTAACGTATCCGCGTCCGCTATTAGCAATGACAGTGCGGTCTTTGACAACACTGGATCCCAATTATTGAACGTTAATGACAAGAAATCTCCAATTATGAGAAGCAAATCGACAAGTTTTGAGCCAGATGTTAAATTACTTGACCAGAATGAAGACGAAAGCATTACGCAGACTGTAACGCGTTCTTTGATGTCTGCTATTTCCAGAGAGGTCTGTTTATGTTTCCATTCCACTTCAGCCTACTAAAATGTGCTTAATTATACCATAATTAGCATATATCTGTAATAAAATACTTTTAACTGAGGTATATTATAGTTATGTCTGAATATTAAAATTTTTCGTTGTCAAATAGGATAACAGTGGCAAAATAGACACAGCTTGGGTTACTTTTTCTCGCCTGAACAAAACTCTAACCGAAGTACTTCATGATAAAAATTCTCTACCGTATTTTATTGAATTTATGGATAGTATAAGAGCTGTTAGTTTACTACGTTTTTGGCTTGCTGTCGAGAGCTTTGTTTCTTCCCATCCTCTGGTTAATAGTCAAGCAATAGATGAAGATTGTAATAACCATGAACAAGTCGACAAAAATTCGATATTCAAGTGTAAGACAAATCTTTATCTCTTTTCAGATTTAATACGATTAGTCGTATATATATTTATGATGGTATCATTAGAAGATCTTCTATTCATAATTTCTCATTCATAGCCATCCAAAACGATGCTATAAGCTTATACGATAAATATATTTCCCTTGAGGCTACTGAGAAAATTCGATTAAGTGAAGATATAAGAGTAAGAATAGAAGGTGAATACAAACTTTTTAAAAGATTATAGTTCGATATTAAGATCTACTTATTAACAAAATTATGCCTGCATTCAATTAGAGGTTTAAAAACATAAATGGACTTGTTAATTTCATTATTGAATATACATTTGATTATCATTCTCCAGGCAATATATGTTCCGAGGACGGACGAATTTTGCCTGATTGTTTTAAAGAAGCCCAAGAATTTTCCTTTAATAAAATGGAACGGTATATTACAAACGTATTTATGATAGTGATGTATTGAAGTACTATTGCTCTTCTAATTTATATTTAAAAGTTAAAATTTTAATTATCAAAATCCTTTCACTAGACTGAATGCATATTTCTCTATATTTATTATTAGGATTTTTCCATATTTTTTATGCAGTGAAATGTATAGTAATTATCAAGTAGATATATTAACTAGTACGCGAATTAGCGTTGCAGACATATTATATAATGAGATGGCAATGTTCTACTTCATGGAGGTATATGCTGATTGAGTAATCTTAAATAAAATAATGATAATAGCTTATTCAAAGTTTAAGGATTTGTATGTGTTTAACACAACACACCAATGAATATTGTGCTGTTTTCTTATTTTGTATGCCTAGTTCATGGAGCAAGAAAATGCTTTAAACTATCTACAGTTTTGGCAAACATCGGAAAATTTTCGACAGCAATTAGTAACGGCAAAAGAGACTGGCAAGTACTGTGCGAGTGAAGCCCAAGATGATGCAATGATAATATATAATAAGTAAGCAAAAGCGTTCATATTTCAAGTGCAGCGGCTCACCAATTTCTGAAACACTTCGAAAGAGAAGCCATAATATTATCTTTATTTTTCTTCAGATATTTTTCTTTGCAAGCTACGAAATCTCTTGGCATTGATGATATTGTACGCTTTGAAATAGAAAATAACATTTGTCAGGAATCTGGGCCTACAGTAGATTGTTTTAAAACACCTCAGAAATATACTTACTTCATGATTGAGGAGGTATGTAGTTTATTTACAGAATTATCAAGTAACTATTAATATTTTAAATATTTACATCTTACTAGTATTTTATCTTCACTTTTATTTAAGGTTTTTTTACCAAGCTTTTTGCATAGTAGCCTTTATTTCAAGTACTTATCGGAATTGGTTAATTCATCACAACGAATGAGTGATATCATAGCGGGTGTCAAATTGATTATAATGGAAGGTAGTGACGAAGATGATGAGGAACTGGAAGCAATTAGTTTGCAAGCCATTGGACGTAGGGTTGCTGATATTTCTGACGTTGCGCCGAACTTGGTAGAGAATAATAAGAATAATGCAGTGGAAGGTTCTGCAAAAATTGAACCATCTGCAGCAGAAGCTACGCTTCACAGGTATATTTTTGATCAGTTACTTTCCTTTAGCTATTCTCTGGTCCTAAGTCTACTGTTATCTTTGAGGCCTCTATCTTTTGGTTATGTTGACGAGTATGGTAGATTTGTCACTGAAGCTGAGCCTGAACCTGGGCTAAAGAAGAAACCTGGTTGGGGATGTTAAATTATTCGAAATAAACTTTTTAATCTACATCAATAGCCGGCTAACGCCTTTATTTCTTGATAGGTTCACGATTAACACGGGCGATGCAAAAGATTACTCGAGCACCAGACCAACAGGTTATAATATTGCAATCTGATTGTAAATTTTTAATATGAAATCGTTCGACATTGCTGTTTTAAAATTACTAATTGCAAGTATTTAAGACCGAATAATCACTTCGTTTTTACAGAGTGAAGACGAAATGGCTTGGAAGGTTGCGATGATGATTCTACGTGATGTGCAAAGCGAACAGCGTATCGGCGAAAAATGGTTACTACAAAGCACAGAAAACGAAGGAGACGAGAAAACGAATCTGAAATGAATATCTCACGGTTATTCTGAACACAGTTATTTTAAATTTACGAGTTCATCAACATTTTGTACCATGTAAATGTTATAGTTGTTCATGAATTATTGTTACAAAGCTAACGTTAGTAGAGATAAGATCACAGTACTGCAAATTACTACTGATTGGAATTAAAAATTTTTGAAAAGCACAATACGTATAGTAGATTAGTGATGTATTGGTCACAAATATTTTTTGACAATGTAGATAAGCGAGAATCCATTACTCAAACTTTCGGATGAAAAGTGATATTTTCATATGTGTACAATATGATAGCGAAGTAGGAACTAACCAAATAAATTCTGTTTTCATGCTCGTATGTATCGCAGGAATAATACTATGCGATGCTGGATTTATTAACTTAAATTCGCACTTTTTATATGTATTTCATCAACAGACTAAAGTTTTTATTAGATTTTTGTAAAATATATACATTTTATATATTAAATAAATTTTTAATACCAATGATGTCGAACGAACATGTATCAGTTACTATGTTGACGACTTGAACGTGATTAGTTATTATACAACTTATATTAAAAGATCGTTAATTTTGGCCCTATTCAGAGAGAGGGGCAGGTTATAGCATAATAACGATTATTTTTATCACTAGAAATGAATCTGCGTTATAATTCGGTAGCTACTTCACAAATTACGTTTGGTATTGTAAACGTTAATCATAAAGCAGACCTCTTTTCTTCAATCTACATGAGGTTATTAGATAAACTGTCAAGTACCCAATTATTATGATCAGAGAGGTATTTTAAGATTATAGTAAATATTAAGTAATTTTTATAAAATCTTCGTATATGCGTATATATTCAGTATCACTGTACATCAAACTTTTAAGTCATGATCCTTACTTGTCCAAAGTTACTCTTACCAGTTGCTTACACATATCAAAGGTAAAAGAAAATTCTAACTCTGCACCCGCTCACCAGTGGGAGTCATGTATGTTTAAGCCAAAGTTGCGTGGTTCAACGATATTTTATGAAACGTGGTTCGCGTTCCAGGCGTATATTTGCAAAAATGGAAACGCGTTTTATGGTTTTGGAACATGTTTTGAGGATTTTTGAAACGCGGTTCACGGTTTCCTACAGTGTGTGCACTTGTACTAATTATGAACAATTAACACTGGTCTAAGCTTATTCGAATTCATGAAGTCAATCAGGCTACTACATCGTTTCGAAGAAAAAAACTTCGTATTTGACTTTATTTTGTTACAGATGATGACATTGCATACAGACAGGAGTGTACCTGTATTAGAACGGTAGTTTACCGCCGCTCATCGCTTTGCGACATTGTTAACAATAACACTAATCAGTAAGTATCATAGATTTATGTTTAGTTCATACAGCTTCATAGATTCTGCACTTATCCGAATCCAATGATGTCTACAGCATATCATTCAGCAATTTCAGTCCAATCTTACCTTGAATCAAGAGCTTTTTTTAAATCACTTTAGGCTGTTGCAGAGTAAAATAAAACTAATTCGATTTCCATTATCATCAAAAATTTTATTATCCTATTTTTTGTGATTTTACACATCTTAAGCTCCTTCAGGGGTCATGCACAACGCAGACTCACAGCTTGGCATGCTGCATGTCTACGCATATGCCATCCATTTCATAGAGAGCGGTCTCAGAGAAAGCCTAGATAGATATAAAGGAAAAGATTAAATAGATTAACGATGTTGTGCGACAAGCAGTGGATTACAGTAACAAAACGGAAATGCTTAAAGTTTACGCTATTTCTAAAATGAAGAATTGCTGATTATTATTATCAGCTGAGCAAAAAGAGTTAATAAATATCAACACGAACTTGCCATAGAATACTAAATGATTTTCACTGATTAACTTAAAAGAAGTCACGATGCCCATCAGGTCCGATTACAGATATTTATGCATCATTTACTGTAAGTTCAGATGACCGTCGTGATTTTCATCATGTGGAACATCCATGACTCCTTAAATTATATATTATAGCTTACACTAATCATTTGCTTCATGCAACTTCAAAGAAAGAGTTTACGTCAGTAGCCAATATTGGCAGATAAATCATACCTTTTACAGTTGTTGTTGCGATGATCTCAGAGTAAACGATTGGAGGTCCATTTATAAACTTTTAACTTGAAATGCTTATTAATTAATGCTACAACATCTTTACGTTGTTGTAAAAATCTCTGAGACTAATAATTATTATTATTATTACAATGAGAGAGGATTTGGATATATTTTGTACCGTATATTGTAATCGGATCAATCTACAGTAGAACAAAAATCTTCGTCGTGTGATGCATCATTTGTATAGTACTGTATATTAATATCAAATACAGTAAATGTTAACAAATTTAGGTCAAAAACATCACTTTTATCTCGATGTAGTTGTCGACATGACAACATACGCGGATTTTTTGTAGATACATATGTATATGTATATGTAGACTGTACTTTTCAATAATAAATTGTAATTAATTGTACAGTGGTTCACGAATTTTCGAATCCGATCGCGGCCACGTTGCCCACTGCCCAGCTCCTGCAAGCTACCATGCATTCTGAACTGTTGCAAAGTGTTTTATTTCGGTTGTAAGCTGAAAAAGACGAGGCTTGACTATTTAGAAAAGTCAGAAGAAATCAAACTGGAAATATGCTCAAAGTCGAAATATGTCGATTTACGATTTAATTAACCTAATAGTTAGCAACGTACCATTTTCACTGCCAGACTCCATTATTGTAGCCATGTGCCAAGGTGGCGTGCCTGAAACTGGTGCTGTACTGTAGCAATGTTGGTGTTTTTCTTTCTTTTACTCGAGTAGTTACCGTATCAGATCTACAGGCTGTAGCAGTAGTACGTACTGGACTGTACTGTACGGTACAGTCCTTTTTAGTTCTTACAGTTACAGTACAGTACAGTATACTGTACAGAACGTACTGTACAAGATACCTGGTAACAACGAATATAACGGTACTCGTAGTTTCGTGCTCAAGCTCAGGAGTACACGAGCGAGGGATCTACAGTAACTAGTAGTTAATAAGGCAACGAGGATAGGATGGCATTATCAACGGTACTACATTTCTACTAGCAGTGCACCGATTGATAAATTTTACACATGACCTACTCTATACTGTATACTAGTATTACTATAGAGTGGATCGTCTTGTTAGAAAATGTTTTTAAGTTTTTAATTACTACAAAATCGAACCTAGGTTTTCAATATCACAGCCAACGTGAACGATTACATATCATTTAACATGTAGTTACCGTATTATTTATTAGACGAATGTTTGTATTAATGTCAATGATACATTCAATTGTAATCGTTATTTTCTCGTATATAATATAAAATAACTACTGTCTGTAAGCCATACTTATAAATTATTCATTTATTTATGAACATAATTGGTCTGGATAGTAACAAGACATCGGCATTATCTTAGACCAAACACAACTTAGTGTTAATATTCGAAGTAATCACATCAGTTACAGTATAATAAACTGAACAGATTTAAAGGAATTATACGATTTCAAAAGTAATTCTAGGTACGAGTCAATAATTAAAATTAATGATTGTCAGTAACTGAGCTATCTGGCATCATATACATTTACAAGCTAATAATATCATTAACTATAATAACTTTTAACTGTTATTAATTAAGCAAATATACTAAATGATAATACGTACAGTACAGTATAAATCAACAGCTATTCGTTGCAGAGTACTTCCGTAGTTCTGTGCAAATTAAAAGAAAAAATGTACGAAATTTTATACGAGATACGGAAGAAATTTATAGACCCTATATTCATAGTTACCAGTGAAAATGCATAAAATGTAAAAAATTAGTGATGTAATCATTTGTCAAAGAGCGGCCATTTGATTTGATCAAGAATAAATAACGACCATGTTAGTACTGAATAGTTTGGATATTACTCGTGTCCAAATGATCATATTCTAATTCTCAAGTCCTGTTAACAGTATACTTTTAAAATGTTAACCCTAACATCATACGTGTAAGTGGATATTCCACTTATATTATTGACTGCGAAGAATATATCTAAGAGAGTCCCGTCCCATAAAACAATGACGTATACCAAGGGATTACAATACATTTACATTATATACGCATTGGTGCAGATTGTAATCGCAACTAACAATAACAATCGCCAATATATAAGAAATTGCTGTCAATAGATCGATTCAAGAATCATTATCTTTAAACCGTTCTAGAGGACTGGTAACAGAATATAAATGAGATTATAGCCGTAGTTAATCAAGTTACGATACAGTTGTCTTAGTCATAACTAGAAGTAGCTGACTGTAATAAAAAATTCTTACATTCATTTGTGGTATTACATTACTTCTACGAGTGCCACAATTTATTTATTACAAGGTGAAGCACCGACGTTTTAGCCGTACTGTAATATAAATAATAATAATACAGCTTAACACTTAAAATAAATACAGTATAATAAGGAAATACATTATTTCTATCGAAGTCAACGAATATATTTCAGAGGTTCGCAATTATTGTTTAACCATGTCGATATGGAGAACATATGAACTATGTCAAATGCCACGGTATTCTCTTACATTTTAAGTGATGGTCATTCCATACTTTCTCCTAAAATAATATAAAAAGAATCTATCAGGAAATCGACTGTAAGACTATTGTAATAGATATTTATAGACTGAATCTTAGTAATTAAGAAAAACGTAGAAATATGATCGGAAAAATAAGATATTTTTACTTCATGTATTTTATGCTAAAAGAAGGCATAATATTACCTCATAAGCATTATTATAGCTACTATAAAGCATTACCAGGTAGTAGAGAAATGCTGATGCGTACGTAAAGTTAATTACACATGTGCGCTAACATACAATAGATTCAAGAATTTAACTTGCGCTTAGGCTAGATGATTTGCGAAAGAATTATTGAATTTACTCGCCTGGCACCGTTGACTGCAATACCATGTGGTTTTACAGCCGGAACAGAGAAAGAAGGCGGGTTGATTACAATTATCACACATACGATGGGGCTCTACATCTACATTAAGGGGTCGTACAGTGTCACCACTACAAGGAGTAGACTTTATGTTATCCAATGCACCACGAGCATTAGTTTCAGGATCTGTCAATATACGACCTGTTATTAATGTACCACACTAACCATATTTACAGTATGTCTTACACCTATCAGATATTTCAAAAAATAATACGTACTATCCGTATTTTCATATATTAAGGCCGCACTACCTACTCCTTCTGAATTTCACTTTGCCAGATTTTTAAATTAAGTATTGATAGTACTAGTATAATAGGTTATTATTTCGTATCTACCAACGTATAACATCTACGTGTATATCTACACCTTTTACAAGTATTATACCATACATCTTATAAGCTTTATAAAAATTTTCTGCTATTACCTCTATGAATATCCTTATCGTAATTGTTTGACTTATTATCTACTTCTTCCAGGTTTCGCTGTTCTTTGGCATGCTTTAAGCCATCTTTAGAATCTTTCGTGGAATCACAAATTTGTTGATTAGGTTCATTTGTTGCTGACTTATCACTAGAATTTGCTGTGTCGTTCATTTTATTTCTTTTAGAGGAAGCGTCCGCTTCTATTTTAGATTTAATTTCATCGGCATTGCTTTCGTTTTTAGATTTTTCGTTCTTACTAATGCCATCATCGGACTTAAATGAATCGTCTTTCCCATCTTTCTTCACTTTGGTTTTCGGACATATTTGATTTTCTTCCAGATTAATCTGCAATTACATGAGATGTAAAAAGGATACTTTATCAGCTTTGATCAGTCTAGTTTAGATTTTATGATGAAAGGTCTTTATGTAGATGAAGAATCCTTCTATTTTCTATGAACTAAGAAATCATATTACAGCAATAGAACTGCAAAAATTTATTTATGTTTACGAGTCTTAAATGCATCTTAATTAACGAAGCTAGTAAGTTTATTCACAAACACAGATGAATAAATTATAGGTAGTTTTAATAAGCTAAGATATCAATGCCATATCGGAAGGCCAGGTTGTGTTCTAATGTTCGAAGCCGAATAATTTATCAACGCAAGATTTCTTACCGACGTTTTGTCAGTCTGATTCGGATTGCTAATAGGGTTGTCCGATGATTCCTTAATGACAGAGTTTCTATTACCTTTAAGATTATAATCCAATTTAGAAAAAGAAATTCTTAATGGATTTTGCTAAACACCAAACCAATATAAGTGTAAATTATCCAGTGAAAACTACATCAGAAATACAATAAAAATACTCCCATTTAAATACCTTCAGTAGCGTTAGATAAGTTCCCAGATGTCTGCTTCTGAAATATTTCGGTATTTAAGTGTGATACATCTTTATCGCGTTCTTCTCTATATCTCACTGAATTTGATTCTTGTAGATGGTGAAATTCAACTGAGTTATGGTTATCATTCTGTTTATTTTTTGGGATATCATATGCTTTAACTTGAGATTTTAAAGTTTCGGCTGTTTCAAACTGTTCTCCTGTAGTAACCTTGGTAACTGTTTCCTTTTCAATACTACTATCAGTATCTGATTTCTTACTTTGACCTCGTATAGTCGGCGTCTTGGTGGCAACGTCTAAAATACTGGCTTCAGTTGATATTGACAGTACTTCCTTAGTGTTCAATTTATCTATGTTATCTTTTGTTTCATTGCAAATTGCAAAAGAATTGCTTGCATTAAAATTTGTAACATTAGGTAGGTTATTCGTTGATAATTGGTGGTCAGTACTATGCGACAATTTTTGTGATGGTGCTTGTTCAGGCTGTCCTATAGAGAACTGCTGATTGGCAGGTCCAGTCATACCAAGACTGCCGCTTACGGATTGTATCGGTGACACCGCATACTGAGATGATGGCATGTGCTGTATTGTCTGGGGCTGCTGTGGATGACCTAACCAATGGTACTGATTATACTGAGAGACACCATACGGAGCTACTTCTTGTGATGGCATATTGTGAAAGTTAGGAAAATGTTGATAATGAGGGTCTTGACTATGAATCATTGAAGGCACGTGATGAGAATGATGTTGAGAATAAACGTGTGAAGGATTTGGGTACTGTGGGGTCATCTGAGGTGATAGTTGCATATGCGATGGATTTGTAAAATTTTGGGCAGATGAATTGTAACCAGATAAAGGCTGTGATTGATAATCTATATTGTTAATCGCTTGCGGCTGAGGCTGATAGTACGATGGTTGGTTTACATTACTGCATGACTGAAAGCTTTCATTAACAAAGGTAGGTGATGTCTGCATATCATTACCCATGGGTGAGGTTAAAGTTCCTAAAGTTGGTGAATGAACAGGAGGCGATTTCATAAGGCCATTAGCCATATTAAATATTTGATTCGGATTATTATGTATGGCATGATCGCTTATCATGCTATTCATTTGAGGCATCATAACAGGAGATTGAATTCGTACTCCGCTCATACTATAGTTATTATTTAAGCTAAGATTTGGAGAAGTTCCAAAACCGCCAGATGATGCCATAGGAAAACTACTTGAAATCCTATTCTCGGTTAATAGTCCTATCCCTACACTACCGTGTGTATTAACAGAATTTATATTAAAATCGGCATCGTTGTTTTTCTTGCTGGCATTTGCATTCTCAGTATCAGTATCGCTAGCGACTCCAGTTTCATTCATGTATTTTTGGACACGTTTCCTGGCTACTACTGCAGCTCGCCTTCTCTTTCGGAATGTATCTTGATAATCAACATCTCCATCTTCCTCTTCGTCTTCATCTTCAGCAGTCTCTTGTTCAGATTCATCCGTGTCTAGATCTCCTATACAGAGTTTGCCAATCGAATAAAGACAATTTAGAAAAATTGATAAGAACTATATTTCCGAAGAAGTCCTGATTTAATACGGTGCATTTATACAACGTTAACTATTATATATAGTTGTATACTGTACGATAACCAATATGCCCTTAAATACATACGCAGCAAGTAGACAATATTTATATACACTTACGCTTCCGTTTACTAATGGTTTTTCGTATGGACACTCTTGTATTCTTAGTAGCGCTTTTCTTCGGGTCAATCACAGCATCTTTAGGTGAGGTTAAAGTAGGATCTGGAAATGGATTCTTTCGTAGCTTTTTATCTATTGGCTTTTTCTGATTGTTACAAAAATATCATATAAATCCCGTCGCTCGCTAATTATAAGTGAAATATAGGATAATTTTGTACTTATACTGTAATTTTAATTTACCTACAGTAATGTGCGTTATCTTGAGGTTAATTATTGAATATAACATCGATGCATATATGATACGTTACCTTATTATTAAAATTTCCTCCTTTATCGTCAGTAAAAGGATTTTTTACAAAATATGGGCAAATTTCACTCGACTGACAATAATGGCATAACCACGGAACGTCCGGCTTCAAAACCGATTCTGGTATCTGTGGTGAATGGCACTGTTGATGATATCCTAAATAGAAAAAATGACCAAATTGTCGTAATGTCATCTGTGACATATCATCCACTACAACTCAATCACTCAGCTATACTGTATTTAAAAATTTAAATTAATGTTTTTATCTATTAGATTTTATTTATTAGAACAAAGTCTACGACTTTACGTATTGATGGTAAATAAAAAAATTATTACCTGTATGCAACAGGTAACTAACTAATGTACTGTACTAATTCTGATACCACCTTACGCTAGAACTTATAAAAGATATCATGCAGTATAATTTTATAATGTGATACCATAATATACGCGCATGTACGTATTCCCATCAGCACCAGTACTGTTACTTAATTAATTAAGATTAATGAAATTTTTGACTACACTAACAGTAAATACTTTTACATTGACGTTGTAATAGGCTAAAATTGATTGCCATAGGATTAATTGATACTTTCTTGTTTATTAAACGTTTAAACATGTAATGATTTCAAACTCTTTTGCGCTGCATGCATGAAGACTTCAATAGAATATAGCACTAAAATTTTAATTAATCATTATTACTTACCAATACTGCATCGATCACATAAGACAATCTCGTTAGGTGATTCAGAAGAGCCACTCTTACAAACGATGCAGACGATTTCCGTAGTGGTATCGCCAACTTGAGTAAATAGAAAATCCGAACAACAACAGCCCCAACATTAAAAATTTATAGAAGTAACGGCAAAAATTGGAGTTAATTGCCCTTCTAAAAATTCTAGCTTTAATGAATGAACACCGATGCTAAGTGGATTCATTGTAATACTGTACATCGCATTCAGTTAATAGTAATATTTATTCCTAATAGTACAATGGATGATGGAATCAGTCACTCGCAAGCTCACAACTCCGGCAGTCAAGGATAAAGAAGTTGATGTGTGTGATGCGTTATTTTATTACTGATACTAACGTTAGTTTGTTATTAAGCGGTGCTGATTGATACTGGAACAGATACAATTCACACTATCACTATGAGCTAGCTTTACGTTACAGTAAAATCCAAAATACAGTATATCAATAAAATGTACAGTACTGTAGACGGTCGTCCAGAAGTAACCGAGAAGGAATACTGTACTGTACAGTGCACAGTACTGTACTGTATGGTGTACTGTACTGTACACTTTGCACAATTAATATACTGTACAGTACAGTACTGTACTGTATTTTCTACACTACTGTAAGTTATCAACTTGGCAGTTCTTCCAAGCTGAGTAATGTGATAGCACACAAACGCTTTTAAGATCTTCAACTTCATAGAATAATTTCAGGTATATATTATATATTTATGGTATATACTTTTTTTACTTTTTAATAAATAAAGAAATAAAATTAGCCAAGTCTACAAGCACGCTGCATTTTACGTCTATTGTTTAGCAAGCAATAGTGCAAAGACAAAAAAGATGTGCTGCACTCAAGGCTAAAGGCTGTAGTTATACTAGGTAATGCATATAACGCATCTACTCTTATAATACAGCCACACATCTACAGAACAAAACCGTATAGTACCGTACAGTACGTACGGTGTGTACAGTGAACATTGAACAACTCTTTCTCTTTGAATCAATGCGAGCACAAAGGCTATCGATGACCTGTACTGTACTGAACGTACAGTACAGTATACAGTATACCTGTGCACTGTGCAGCATGTCCACTGAAGTACTGTAAAAGATTGTACAGTATCAGTATGGAGCCGTGCAGTACCGTACGACACTCTTTTTTACAAAGGTGGTTTTATGTACTCACAATCTGTATAGTAAAATTAAATAAAATAAATGTCTAATTGTCTGATTCGAAGTAGTTTCATGAACATTGGTAAAAACGACATATCCTATATTTACTGTTACTCTACCAGTATTATACACACTTATTCGGTATTCATTACATGTTGAAAAGCATACAGTAGAAAAGGAAAATGAGATACTAACGGTATTACAGAATGCGTATGTCTAATTATATATTGTAAACTCGAAAGATACTGATAGAAATGACAAAGACAATAGAGAGTAAAGACTAGACTTGCAGCTGTACAGTACTGTAATTATTGGTATCCACTCACTGCTAACGTAAAGTAATACTGTATGTCACCAATCGATGGAATTACATTGAAAATATTGCACATAATAGTACAGTAGAGCAATATCACACCATTCAAGAGATGCTTTATAATGATCCACCATTAATAGAAAATAATCTCAATTTGAAATGTAATACAGTGCTAAGGTACTTTCTACATGCGACGCTGCAAAATATTCTCGAGTAAAAAGAGACACAATTTCTGAGAACATTGGATTTAGTGGTAACTTTTATAACAAATTATTTGGAGTCGGCGATGAAGTGAGTGAGCACATATAATATGAGGCAATATTGCAGTTAAATGAAGAACTTACCGCTGTAGATATCACTAAAGGGTAGATCATCTGTAGACTTGTCATCAAATAAGACCTTACACTTGCGACGTCGTTTGTCGATGCTTTTTATTTTCGCATAATAGTAATTGTTCTGGCATTTGACGATAATAACATCATTGATAGCATGTGGAAATTTCTTGTTGAGGTTCATATCATCTTACTACGGTGTTAACAAAACCTGAAATATGGCGCGATGCTAAAAGGTCTTCGTCCTGTTTTAGTAAAGCTCTTGAGATATAATGTTCACAATTAGATAAAATATAGATATTAGCGATTAGTTGATAGCTGATGCTGAGTCTGATGACTGTTTTACTGATATTTAATGTTCTTGATGGACAGGACCACTGATAATAGTGATAGTGTCGAGTTAAATAAGGAATAAAATGCGATGCGCATTCGCTCTACAGTACTAAACTCAGTGTAATGTACTGTACTGTACTGTACAGTACTGTACAGTATTCAAAATTAGTGTACTGTACAGTGTACAGTACAGTACTGTATACTGCATTATGGGCTAGCCTAGAGGTAAGAAAAAAACCTCTACAGTATACAGTACTGTAACCATGTAGTACTGTACTGTACAGTATTGTAGACTACAGTACTGTACAGTACAGTACAGGCAGTAATTTTCTTTTACAGTACTGTACTGTACAGTGTACAGTGTACAGTACAGTACAGTAGTAAGGATCACCACCTTATTCAGTACCGTAAACAGAAAATAAGGTGTTGTTTCAGCCATGTTTACGCTGTAATGTACTGTACAGTACAGTACAGTATGCTAGTACATACTGTACTGTACAGTATGTACGGTCAGTGACAGAAAATGAATCGGAATTTAAAGTTTGCGCTATCCGTCTCTTTAGATCTGATATGGTCTCTCATTTCTTGTTAGTGTCACAGTTACTCCTGTTCACGGTTTAATATAGGACTAGATGGATTATATTAATTATAGTTAGTAACTGTGCTGCATTTAGAATATATACTGTGAGTACTGTATACTGTATAGTACAGTCTCGCATTTGTATTTCAGCAGTAATAAAATGTTTCTTTGAACTTTGCGTGGTACTGCAATTTTGCATTATAATCATTTAGCTGCCTATATCTCTGTCGGCGAAGCGACAGGATGTTTAGCTAGTATGTTTCAAAAAGCAAGTATTTTGTATACTTCGCGTACTGCTGTTTATTTGTACTGTACCTTTTGCTTTACATTATTTGACTGTCGCTTATTATATTTATTTACATTTGCTCATTGTCTGTCTGAGCTCACTGCAACATTTCAATGTGTCAGAATTATTGTTACCCCGTCTAAACAAGTACAGTACCAACACCAACAGCACAATATTATTAAAATGTCTGTCTAGAGTACTGTACTGACCAGATATCGCAACAGGCCTATGATTATAATTATAATAACTGATGATTTACAACCAAGCTGTAATCAGTTTTGTTAATAAAGAATGAAAATATTTTAGGAATAATAATTATAACAACCCATATTTTAACTGACTGTTGAAGATTAATCACATACAGTGCAGAATCTAGGAGATTGCTCAAATTTCTGGCTCTAAAGCAGTTGTATCTCTTCGCTTACCAGTTTAATAATATTGGAGTATAAAGTTTTAGTGAGCTATGGCTAGGGCATATTATGATATGCCAATCGCGATACCATAAAGAAGTGAGAATTCGTAGCACAACAGAAATAGAGTATATTCAGTGTTAGTATATAATTAAATAATGACTGAGATTTTAGATTAAGTTGACAGTACCTGCGTATTTGACGCTATTGATGATTTCGAAGTTAATATAATATTTTATAGGTTACCAATTAATTTATCAACTATCTCAAGAGCAAAGATTATCAGCTATAAGAAGTATAAGTTTGCACATGTTCAAAGATTCGAGAACTTTAAACATTTTCTTATTTTTTTAAAGGGTTTTGTAAGAGGTTTGATTGTAAAATTTTGTGATATATCTCAATTATCTTTGTAATTTTACTTTCTGTCGTGTTAATTTCCGGTCTTAAAGATAAACAATGAAAATCCATTGTTCTATGGACATATTTTTTAATGCATCAATGCAGCATCGACGAGTGTTGGCAATTTGCGATCCTACACGTTTTAAAGTAAAATTGAATCTCTCTCAAAAATCTATTTTTACATATTGTAGCTGTTGAAGTGATGATTAGTTAAAATAAAAACTAATCCAAGGTCTCTATTTTAAACTAAGTTCCTAGTTAGGCTGGTTGTTATTTAACCATTGTCAATTTCAATCAAATTAATATTATTAACAAAATTAACATACGTAATTATCTACCAGTGATGATATTAATTTTGTGGTTATGCAATAAATTATTAATCTTAGGTTACATATCTGGTCTGAATATAATCAGCGACGGAAGTTTCGTTTAATATTTATCAATAACTTATTTTTCACTACTTTTAAAATATATTGTCGGTATGGTATTTGGACTTTGGAGACTGCCAGAGCGGTACTGTACTGTACAGTATGGTCATCATTGCTACAGCTGTATGTATGACAGACCTGTAACGTCTAGGAATTAGTGCAGATAAACTGCATACAGCACAGTAGCTGCAGGGCTTAAAACAATGATATTAACTTAATACCGTAATTACAGTACATATTGACTCGTTCACTAGCAATTCACTAAAGTTGACTAGTAACAGTAAATACAACACAAACCACATAACATTCGATAGCTAAGTTTATACTGGTTACAAGTTTAATCTTGGCCCTAGTAGCCGTTACTATATTCTTGACTGTGTCCTGATTATCCTTACTGAGTAATGGAGGAATAATTAGTTTGGTAGTTCAACTATTTGAATTAACGTAAAAGTTTTTTTATTCTGCAAAACAAGTGTATAGCTCACAAATAATGTAAGCAATAACTTGTACTATTCAGATTAATAACTGAAACTAACTGGATGGCTAAACTCATGCGTATCGCTCACAAATACTGTGAGCAATAAAGCTTGTGCAGTTTCAATTAACTAGTGAAACTAACTGTTAGCCCATAAGCACTATAAGCAATAAGCTTGTACTGTTCTGATTAAGAACTGAAACTGTCAAACTCCTTTGTGATCATTCAGATTCAGTTACATTAGTTACACTA
Source organism: Trichoplax adhaerens (assembly GCF_000150275.1). NCBI lineage: Eukaryota > Metazoa > Placozoa > Uniplacotomia > Trichoplacea > Trichoplacidae > Trichoplax > Trichoplax adhaerens. Next base: position 2,368,573 of record NW_002060951.1, on the reverse strand, counting down.
GTTCATACACTGTCTGTCATATTTTCTCCGTAACGTTTTGGTGATGAATAATACTGTATACTGTACGAGTATTTCAATTTAGATCCAGGTTTATCATTCGCTCGTCCTATAATGTTAGAAATGCTATAAAATATCATAGATATTGTGCAATTTAACTTGTAAAGTATAATTTACGGCCTAGAATGGAATCAACATTAATGTTGTCATTATTTTAACAATACAATACAGTATAGGGCATTTTTGAACTTATGATCAATGTGGAAGTTAGTTAGCTATACTAATGGATAGATCTACTGACTCAAAATATTATCACTACCATACATCGTTTACGTATATGTGTACGTGTGATCCGCGAGAAAAGTCATTGATGTTCTCATACGAACATACTGTACACTATGTGCATTGCTGACATGGCAATGTGGCTTGCAGTTTAAAGACTAAAGATTTTATTATATTAGCTTTGTTACAAAATTGTAAACATAACATCCTATTAAGACAGCTCACGGAAATTTACAAATTCAGGTACCATCATAATGCAATCATTATGGCTTTTAAAAGAATATACCTTAAATAAGTACACACGTATGTCGAAGTATTTCATAATTCAGCATCTTGCACTGATGATGCTTTTGCTGTATGGTGTACGTCGATTGGATACCAAGATAAACTTAAGCTAGTTTGAATGCGCACAAGTAGACTAAATATTGCAAGCAATATCTAGTACTATATTGAGTAAAAATTTTTGCCCAATATTCTTTCGGAGGATCAATTCATTTACTTTCGGGTTTCTTTTTTAATGTTTCCTTCGTGGTGGTATCGTTACGGATGATATAGAAAGGTTTGACTTCATACTTTGAAGCTCGCTGTCTAACGTCTTCCTCTATACTTTTGTTAATGTTTTTTTGCAAAGTCTGTGTTGATGGAAATGCAAGATCATACGCAGTTAGAAGGATACACGTAAGTTGATTTTAATGAATAAGTGAATAAGTACTGTATTTGTAAATTGGTATTCGGATCCGATATATTACACTAAATTTATTTGATCTCTTACATAAATTGATATACTGTAATGGACTGAGTAGAGAATTTCAGTATAGAAATTCTGCATCACCTGTTCTCACTTACAGTTGTTACTATAAAATACGCGTATTCTTACATTACAACTGCATCCACTTGCAGTGCATCAAGTTTTATGCCATATTATTGGCAAGTTTGCAGTATTGGAATAATCTTATCAAGTCATCCCAATAACTATATTATTAGCTTGTTGCAGTAATGTACATTTGTTGAATAAGCATCCAATAATGTAGGACGTGTATCATATTAAGGATACGAGCTTTACTGATCATGCAGAAATTTTAAGAATTAATTGATTTCTAGCTTCATTCAGGAATATTATCTCCCAATTTTTCAATTCATATACCTTCCTTAATTTGTCAGCACCAGTTACTTTCGTACCCTTCCTAGGCTGCTTTGCATTCCCTAAAAACAGCCATGATCAATAAATACGGAGTGAAATAGGCATAAAGATACAGGTATACGCCTCAGTCCATAGTAAAACTACTCCTTGCATTTACTATACAGCACTGTCAAAAAATGAAAGCAGTAGAGCGTCAAATTGTGATTAGATAGAACTCACTTTTTATCGATGTTTTAGTTAATCTTTTGACTTTTTTACTATTATTCGCTTTGGATAATTTCCTAACAGGACCTTGTGGCATTTTTGTAATTTCGTCTTCTAATCTCCTTTTGTGCTTGCAAGTTGTGATGGCAGTAGCACTGCTGCCGCTGTGCTACTGTCTTCAGTGTCCTACAGTACTGAGCATACCGTGTACAGTGTATAGTACTGTACTGGACATACCCGTACTGTACCCGTATACAGTACAGTACTGTACAGTGTCACCATTTACTATATTAAAGTCCTGTACTGTATTGTACGGTGTACTGTAACTGTACAGTAGAGACCCTACTATAAAGATTTGATTTAACTCACTTTACAGATATTGCTGCTACTAAACCGAGCTTCTTTTTATCTGCTGCTGTACCTTTCAAATTTTATTAGCCAAAATTTTTCAAAGTTTTACGCCTATCAATGGACGAACAACTAAAAGATGCTCGAGAACAAATGGATGGTGTTCCTAGAGAAGTTCGTAATCTAAGGGCTTGTTTGGTTTGCTCTCTCGTGAAGGCAAGTGTACAATAATACTGTACGTGCTTCTTTCATCCTGATTTTCTAGTGGGCCATGTATTCGTGTGTTAGTGAGAGACTAAGAGCAGCATTTCAAGTATTGAAATTATTTAAATTTGTTGATAGATCCATCACTACTACAATATATATATATATATAAATAGACTTACAAAAACAGCATACTGTGATTTAAAATGATAATATCAGCTCAATTTTGTAATACGCACACTATAGGATTATCAAGTTCTATTACTTCATGTCTAGATTTCTACCTTAATATCTTTTGCAATACGTACGCATATCTTGGACTAACACTGTACTTCTTTTCATGTAGCTTTATTACTTTTCGCCTATTTTAACTTTTTGTTGTATTATAATGAATACGTAAAATTATCAGACCATAGATCAATTTGAGTTGGATGGATGTGAAAACTGTGATAAGTACCTGCATCTCAAAGGGGATAGACAGAGTGTTTACGAATGCACAAGTCCAAACTTTAGTGGGTAAGTCAGTAAGATTTTTTTGTTAAGATCATATACGTGTACGTATGAACAGCATAATTAAAGTAAATGGATAAAACTGTATAGGCGTATGTACAGTGTTGGTTGGTGTTATGCCTGAGTAAGTGCTGTCGTCTAGAGTAAAACACTTATCAAGCGTGCTATAGTCTTGCAAGACGACGCTAGAAAGATATTAAGCAATGTGATAGCAGTTAATGCGATTATGATCATAATTTGCACGTCTTCTTTATTCTGGTACTAGACAAGGTACATACGATGGGAAATGTCATTAATTCGCTTCTTTACCTCTATATTTATAATAAATGTTTACTTTTTGATCCTTTAAGTGGCTCTTAACGTCGTGATCAATGGAAATGTTTTATCAATGTTCAGCCGTACAAAGCTTATTTACATAAGCTTGCTAAATTTTTGGATGTTTCATCTCAAAAACTTAGTATTGCGTACTAAGAGATATTTACTACCCTTGTAGCTTACTGTAACTATACTAGGATTAGAGTTTGTGCGGAAACCGTTGCAAATTGTTATCTGCAGTACAGTATGCAGTAGAAGACGTTAATGCTCTCATCTTGTAGATGAGTAGCTACGTAGTATTGCAAGTATAATACGCTTTTTTTTGCTATGAAACAAGCCATAAAAATATTAGAATATCAATATTCGATATACGAATTCAATAGTAAATTTATTGTTATTGCCCTATGTTGATTAAGGCTTTAATTAATTGTGTATAATTAATCATAGATTATTCAGTAAAAGGATTATGAGGTAGATGCTACTGTTGCCCATATACATAAATATTCTTACTTTGTCCTTTTTCGTAGAATGATTTCACTGACTGATCCAAAAAATAGCTGGGTAGCAAGGTGGCAAGGAATAGGTTAGTAATGACTTGTTGATCTTTAGATAGTATCTATAAGAGCAATTCGTTTGTGTAACTATTATACCATGAGAATATGTTAGCTCTATGTCAAAAATTCAATTTTGCGTTTATTAGTGGTTTAAACTAGATCTAATACAGTTTTTGGGTACAGTATATACCGTACAGTATAGATTATAACGTATTGAAGTCTCTAACAACATACGCGGTTTTTGCTTTTGCGCAAAATGGTTCTTAAATGCTATATTAATTCGTAGATTCTTTCACGAGAGGATGTTACGCAATATCTGTCACAGGACGATTGCCTCAACATGTTTTGGAAGAATTACAAGACGCGAATATTACGTATCGATCGCGAGATATAAGTATAAATAGCTATTCATAAAAGACTACAAATACATGCGAATGCTATACTTACGACTTAAATTTCGTAAACAACCGAATATAACAAGTAGTCTGATCCTTTATGCAATTACGACTGCTAGTTCGGGCTCTGGTTTTTAATGTGTGGTTGATTATGATTGTTATTTAAGATGTGGATGTGAATGATTTGTACAGTATTAGTGTATCGATACGCATATCTATCTGTCTATATATAGTATACTCAGCATATTTTTTGGCGAACTTACGTTAAATATGCCTGCTAACCTTATTAAAAAAGTTGACTCTATCAGCAATATCCTTACTGAAGATTTCGTACTTATTTGTGCATTTTATACATGCTGCATGGGATAACTGCAGCTGATATACCCTTGCAGTACTGTACTTTAATTTTATATTATGTACTACACTGTATCAATATCTATTACCTTAATTGTAAGTTTATTAATTTATGGATTGAGTTTTTATATTGAGTACCGATATGACAGTTCAACTTTAGCATCTAGTAACATGAGGTTAATTTTATTGTACTAAAAACAGTATCATTTTAATAGTTTTAATCAATTGACAGTGAGCAACAAAACTGCTGAAAGTTATTGTACAATGTACAATGCAAGCATTGACGCTTAGTGCTAAAGGCTACTAAAGGGACAGGCCTTAGACCCTTTTCATCTATTTTAACAATCAATTTATATATCCAGACGCCTAATTATTTAGCGGGCAACGATAGATTCCGATTATAAAATTTCTTCAATGATTAAACTATCCTAAATATCATGGTGCTTGCTTCTAAATACTCGAAGTAAATCTTTATCAAATGTGTACTGACAAAGTTATTACACTTTTCTTACAAAACAAAGAATTTCATTAAATTATTAGGTACTGGCTGACTTAGTAACATAAGCTAGATAAATCGAACCTTCTTTATAACCGATTCGGCAACTACCACAATATATCAACAAAAGCAATCAGTTCTATATACGCATTGTGCTGATCGCCCCAACAATCGGGCAAGCAGTTAAATTATCTTGCTCTAATTAAATTATTATTTCTAACAATTACAAAATACCACTAATAGATTTATCTCATCCCCATTGTGCATTCAAATCAATTTATACATTAATATATATATAATTGTATGTGATTATTAAACTATTCGAGACCGTGTTCAAATAAGATATCAGCTTCCGTAGATTGGATAGATATGTAGCATGCGTGGTCGTACGCTAGATTGAGAATTAGATGCGATCACTGTCGAATACGATGCGGAAGAAATTCAGAATTAGGATAGTCTCTATTGCAATCTTGCATAAATATCGGAGAGATCTAGATAGATCTTAAGGGATGGCCCAAACATATATCATCTTAATGCAGCAATTACCGAGTGCAGTACTTTGTATTGCGCACTTATCAACTCATTCTACTGTACTTTACATATAATGTCACAAGATTCTTACATCTAGAATCAGTCTTGTTCAGATGATTGTGTATATCAGGTAATTCCTTTCGCCAAAAAAAAGATGAGAAGCCATCTAGAAGCAAAGCCCTAAGAAAGGCTACTTTCGATGTTGTCTAAGTTATGCAATTTACTTCAATTTGGTGATGTTAGTAGCAAAGTACTCTGATGTACAGTATACGTACATTAAGAAAGGAAATGTAGAATTATACTAAAATTATTTCCTTACCGCGTTGGCCTACTACAAGTATAAATTTCATATTGTATCTATGCAAACATGCAGCGGATGGATTTTAGATAACAGAATTTCGGAGTTTATAATAAACAACTCGGATACAATTCTCTAATAGATGCGGTAAGCATTACAATTTATGAAGCTTTCGTGAAGTGTAAAGAAAAACGAATGATCACGGTATTATATAAATTTATAGTAGGTTCTAGAGTAACGATATATTAACCGCAAGTTATAACTGAAAATCAATTAGATTATGTAAAACCTTAAGTTCTAAAAAACTTTGACAGATTTCATGGCATTCTAGCTGAAGCCTACAGTAAATACCTCCTCTTATACGTATTCAATTATATTTCGAAATCTGAAGATACAATTGTACGATCCTACATTGTTAACTTTACATTAGTATGCACACAGTACTATTATAATATTAAATTATTGTCTACGTTAAGCATGTTTTATATATAGTATTGCGACCCAACCGTTTGCCGAACGATAAAAGAAAGAATTTATTGTAAATCTTGTAACATAAATACAGCATACGTATATATACGCGTATACAGCCACGATGCTATAATAGGGTGAGGATGCGTGCATATCAATTGTGTAATACCGTATGCATACTGAATTCGAAAGTTACTTTTAAATATCTACTATCGATTTCATTGTAAACGCTTTGTGAATATTATCATGCATAGCGACTTGACCGACTAACTCTAGTTATTAAAAATACGAACAACCACTTTAAGCGGCAAGTAACTGACTATAACGTTTATATGTACCAGTTATCTAGTACATATACAGTACATATATTTTTATATATACAATCTTTTACTTGTTGTCCATTTGGTACACTAGTTATATTAAATCAATTTTTGTATCTTAATAATTAACACAAAAGAGATAGAATTAAAAAAATTAAAAGCTGCAACACACAATTGATGTTATTGATATTTACATGAATATATAATATTAAATTAATTAGAACACCGGTTTGAATCATCCAGATAATAGTCTAGACTGTTGTGGCAAAGCTATATGAATACAAGTTACTCGTAAAAATTAATCCCAAATTAAATTTAAATTTACTTTGTGATTAATTTTCAACTAATAATTTTTTTGCAGCTTCTACAGCCTGAACAGGAACTAATGATGGATTCGATAGTATATCCGTATCGGTACTTAGCTGACAAAGCGCGGCCATGACAACTGAAATGAAAGGAAACAGATTAGTTCTTGCATTAATCTTTATGTTAAACAGATAGCAATTACCTGGTCATGCAATCATACCTGGTCTCAATTGAACAAGAGTGCAGTGCTGATCCATCCATGCTTGCATTGTTCGGTAGAATTCATCATAGCTTGATGTTACAGCAGTGTTGCTATATGACTCGAACAACGGCCTAATAATGATGCTAAACTGTAGCAGTTTTATATCGTTAAAGAATCACAGATTGCATTTGAGAGTAAACATAAAATATATAAACAAACAGAAGAAAGTAAATTCTGAGGGATTGCCACTCGAAAGATGTATAATCCTAAGCGAAAAGGATACAATCCAGAATTTATAATTGCTTAAAGTCCTTTTTTTAACGTATTCGTCAAATTTTTGCCGTAATTGATCAGCTCGCTGCTGGGTAACAGTAGCACCAGTCACAGGTAATTGTTGATGACATTTACTATACATGTAACGTATATAAATTGGTATGAGTAATAGTATCTCCGTTAAAACATTACGCTATTACAACATAGAATTTTACGTACTTTATACCCTCATTTAACTCTAAAATTCTACTTTTAAGTCTCTGAATTTCAGCTTGCATCGCTTGTTTTTCTTGGGTTAAGGTTTTACAATAATCAATTGCTAATTTAGGCGACAGAAAATAGAAAAAAACTAGGATTACCATTACTTAGCCATATTTCATCTAAGAATACTCATAAATTAATCTTACTGACATTTTTGAAGAATAGTTGCTTTACTGTTTCTTGCATTGTGCACTGAAGTTAACGATGGTACTAGAGACTGCAGTTTCTCAAATCTTAGCTAATAAATTAATAGTAATCATTAGTTACGTCATCGAGATTTATATTGTGCTAGTGATTTCATCATAAAAAAGGCCGAAAACCTTAATATTGCCACGGCGTTTCTGCTCGGAAGACTGATGCGATCTCCTTCGATATTCCTAAATGAGAAATGTTTATAACTATCTAAGATTTTACCCATATAGTCTAAAAACAACACTCTTATCCTGCAGCTTGTCATTTTCGCTATTATAAACTCAAGGTTTAATTAAACAACCTCATTAGTAACTGACGGCTTAGTCTGGCTTTCCGACGATGTATTCATATTAGCTTTGCTGGTCATCTGAATACTATTCATATAGCCACTATGCGATTCAATCTTAGCGAATCCAGTCGGCTCCACAACTAAGGGACAATAATAAAAGATTACATGGGTGCAAGATGGTGAATAGTTAAGTTTACAGCGTTGCTTACTTACCGTGTGCTATGGAGCCAGTATGAGTAGGGCTAACCGGCAAAGACGTAGATTCATTCTTAATATTAAGCAAATCGTAAATTAGTAAGTGATGAAGCCTTATGGGTGTAATACAACCAAAAATGGCAAAGCATTCAGTAGATATAGTTACATTATCTAAGGTTTTCGATGATTCTCGCGTCTGATTCCAGTCATACTGTAAATTTCCCAACGAAGGCGAGTTGTTCATCTGTACCTTATTTTGAGCAGGCGCAATTGGTACTGGCTTAGCTACGTAGTGTCTCTCGATTGAATGACGTTGATATTGTCTCGATTCTTGAGTAAAATTTGAATTCGTAAGCAATCGAGCTAGGAAAGAATTATCAGTAGCGGTGTTGGCGACAATTCTTTCCTGACTGGCGGCGGCTGGCCGTTGCGATAAAAATTTATCACTAGAATCTTGAGTTTGTTCATTCCAAAAGGTATAACTTGATTGACTGGGAATAGGCTGATTTTCTTTACTAAATCCGCGGCCAGGAGATTCTGGAACAGCGCCTTCAGAAACCATTGCTTGCTGATTATTTACAGGATTGTACAAAATATGGGCAGGAGTTGATGGAGATTTCGAAGATTGATCTGGAGCTCTAGGTCTAAATCTCGTTTGAATTTCTGAAATATTGTTTAATTTAGGTGGATGATTATTATGATTGGTAGTTCCGGCTCCTAGGTTTGGATGACGTTGCCTGTTGTCGACGTTTGGGTATACATGAAAGGAATCCTGGGGTAACTGATTCTCTAATTCCGATAGCTGATTGTTAGATGTCTTAATAAAAGTAGCTGTAGATTCCATACTTATGTTATGTAATTGATAGGATTGCTGGTTAAAGCGGTTCTGATGCATAGCTAAATGAACATTATCAGCACGCGGTACATTCTGGATAGAGTTGGATGATCCAGTAGCATTAGTGTCGATGGCGGAGCAGTTATAGTTACTAACATTCATAAGCCCTAATTCTTGATGACCATGGTTTGCAACATTTTGATTAATTTCAACATTTGCTGGCACTACATGTTTGTAATGCTGCTCGTCAATTGGATGATATGAAATTGGTGCTTTATTTTTTTGGGATTGTGTCAGATTTTGAGTAGCTGCTAAACCTTGAGGCTGAGCGGTAAAGGAAAACGGAGGAGTTTCGTCCAATTTTTTTAAGAAGTAGTTATCTGTTTTTGTCGTAAAGACATGGTTATATGGAAAGAAATTTAGCTAACTGCAATTCGCATTAAATAGTCAATTGTTAAAGCATGCATTTTTTAATATCGAAATAATGCTCTCACCGTTATCTTCCATCGTAGCCAATAAATCTGCAACAGACGGCTGTAATTGATCAAGGGTTGGTTGGATTAAATCTGCTGTATCTATATTAAAGAACAACGTAATCTATTATTATTCTTTTGCTACGTCTTCATGATAATAACTACCGAAGACTTTCTTACCCATAAGTCTTTCGTCGGTAGAATTGAAGTCGTCTACAGGTGCTAGACTGGAAAAGAGCGTATCTGGTAACATGAAAACTGTAATGAAAGATTCGAAATCAGTACTCGACTTACAACTCAATACGAAAAAAAATCTAAAAATTACAATAACTAGCAGTGAATACCCGTTACGATAAATTACTGCTGTTATACTACCTCTAATCTGCAGCTGTGACACTTACCATCTGCTGAATTTTGGAATATTTCGCTATCATTCCCTGGCCTAATTAAGATTATCAATGAAAATACTGAAATGATTATTCTCAGCAGTAACGGGGGTATTCAAGTTATGAAGCAGCTTCAAGACCTATTGCTTACAAAATAATATCTTAGTTGACTAACCCTGTCAATTGTTCTTTGATCAATTTATTGGATGCATCATTCAGTTGTTGCGATAATTCATCATCCTATAGAAGCACATAAAACGTAGCAATAAGGTAAAAATCTATAAAACGATATCGATTTAACGTTATATGATGATGTAGACAAAATATAACAGACATTTCCCAGAATGACTTGTGTCTCTGTTTCAGGAGGTGTAACAGTCTAAATTTCGAAAAGATCAAAAATTACAATTAGCTAATAAAGACAAAAATCTCATTTTTAGAGGTAAGATTCGTAATCTAGCGACTAGATCATACAAGTACCTGCCCAAAATAACATCTCCATCGTTTATATTCTGACGCAATGGCATCAAGCCTTCGACGCCAATGTTCACCTTCTACTACGATTGCCTTCATGTAGAAAAATATTTAAGAATATTTATGATACGCTCCTGTCATTGCTTGATGTAATACAGTGATCAATTATTAAAATTAGGATAGATTGGTAGTCATGGCTATCCATACAACGGTTTACTTTAATTCTTTAAATATAGAGCTTTTTATTACGTCAATACCTGAGGTTTATTGTGCATATTTTCAAGGAAAGGGATGGCAAATTTACAGAATGGCAAGTTACGATGCTTTTGAACTGTTAAATAGGAAGACCTTGTTAGTCGTAATGTCGAACGTAGCACATCAAAACCGCAACGATAGATACGTTTCTGATAGTATACTGTGCTCTTCTCTTCCGTCCCAACATAAAAACTGTTATCAAGATTATGTAATACCGCACAGATTGTGGCTTTTTACTAAAGATTCTACAATTAAACAGGTTCAACAACTTCATGTACATTATCCAAAAGATCAATAAGATCATTGGCAGCTTCTAATTATATTTATAAACTGTTGGATACGATTCACGAAGCGCAGCATATATGGCAGCTTAGTACTATAAGGTACTTCTTTATCTTTTATCGGTTGGCATGTCTTGAATCTACCACTTCGTATACTACTTGGAACTTAATAGTATATTGGATATTTCACACATTGCTAACGACATTTTTTTACATAAAGATAAGTTACGGCAAAAGTGACTAATACGCGTAAAAAATGAAGCAGTATAGCGCAATAAATCTATCTAACGATTGCAGCATAAATAGTGAATAACCTCGGGTTATGATACAATCGTACTGTAATTATGTAGTCATAAAATTTTGAATATTTATTGAAAATTGTATAGCATGAAACAAGAACATTATTGCAAGAACTTTGCGCTGTTGTAAGTATCAGAGGGTTAACTTTAATACAACTTACATTGCATGTGCCAGGCTCTCCAAATGATGTTGTTTAATCTCCGTTTTTGTTCCCATTTTAGATTTTGACTTTTGAAGTTCTTCCATCTCGGAGTTAGCAAGGTGTCACTAATATAAGAAAAAAGGGGTTTCAAACCAGTCGATAATAGTCCATAATAAAGATTTCATGATATGTTAATATTTTGTGTTTATAAATGTGCTACACGACAACGTTAACTTAACTTAATTAATGTACCACGAATGTAGACTGTACATTGTACAGTCTACATTAACTAGTCTAAATATCACTAAATATAGGAGAACTGGGGATTTGCGATATACTGTAGAAGGGGCTAATGTCAGAAACAAGCCATCGTATATTTTAATGATAATAATTCATTGCAATTTTAGGCTAGTAATTCATTTTGTGACAGCAAATTGCGTATTAATAATTTTGAAATACTTAGTGTATGGCAATTACTGTACTTAACTATAAGGAAAACACTTGCAGTTTATGACATGGCAACCAACTAGTGCATTGAATACGTGATCATAAGGTGAACACTGTACTGTACAATACGGTACAGCAGGAAGCACAGTATGATACAGTTCGCGTGCTGGTTAAAATACAGCTATACTGTGCAGTGTACACTGTACTGTACTGTACAGTTCTAGTGAATGCGTTCAGACATCAAATTTGCCTAAATAATAACTAAAATGAAAAGAGTTGTAGGTTTAATAATTAACTAAAAAATTAGGAAATTATTAATTGGTCGATGTTATATTTCTATGAATTTTTCGAGCTGAATAAATTAACCGGTCGGTCCACGGTATAGAATACAGTACAGTAAATTATGAAACTGTGCCCCTTTGTAAGTACTGAACATGCTGAAGTTTTCGGGACATACGTACAGTATACAGTACTGTCTAAACTACAAAAATTGCTTATTACTACACGTACAGTACCGCAAATTATGTACTGAGGCGCTGTCCTTGAAATCTTTTTAATACCTTATACTGTATTTGAAATGGTATAATTTGGATTAGAATATACATCACAATATACCTATATTCCAATCTCAAACAGTCGAGTAATTGAGCTAAAGAATCACCATCGGCAACCTTATCGGACAGAGTATAGCGATTGAAAAAGTTGTATTGCTTCGGCATTTGTCCAAAACGTGCAAAATTGTAGCCAGAAGATAAGTTGCCATTATTAGAGTTTACTGGTCGCAAATTTGTATTAAAAATTCGTTCCATCTGTAAGATTTTCGTATTCCTACTAACGGATTTGCTAATCAAATTTATTTCTGTTTTCGCGATAAAAACAGAAAGAATAAACTACATACTGTACAACGACATAAATAAATAGTGAAAGATTAGATTTCGCCGTTTACCTTGAGACCTAAACTGATGACTGAATCGGATATGTACTGTACAGTACATGGTACAGTCACTACAGTGTACACTACTTCAGTAGTATCGTATTCTACTGTACAACAGTGGACACCTTTTTTTACTGTGCGGTACAGTACAAAAATTTCACTAGCCTGGGAGTCACGTCTACAGTACAGTACAGTACAGTACTGTACGCCTAGGCGGCCTAGCACAATAAAACCTACAGTACTGTACTGTAGATGCAGGCGCGGTCTTTGGTCTCTTGTACTGTACACTGTACAGTACAGTACTGAAGGCCGGCCGAATGTCCCTCCGTCTCGAACCAAGCTAGTGCTAGTTACACCTGTCGAAGGTTTGTACATTGAGGCAGCAGCAGGCTAGAACTTGTCAAGCTGCAAATACGCTTATTATGTACTATACTTTTTATTATCACCTTGGCATAGTGGGCAGAGCTCCAAACAATGATTTTCCACCCAATATGTACAGATTAAGATTTAAACTACTATACAGTACAGTAGTTTAAATCTTAATCAAACTTTATGAAACTTGGTATTAGGTTCAGTAGAGGCAAGAGAATAGATAGAGCTGCTTCAGCGATGAATATTGTACAGTGTACTGTACAGTAGTACCAGGTTTTTGCAAGCTGGGTTGGCCTGGCCTACTGTACTGTACTGAATATTCGACTAAAATTAGTGGTTATAGATTTTTAAGTAGACAAGAACTTTAATCAACATAATATAGTATAATTACGAATATATAATAGCTGCGGGAAGATTATAACTACTGTAAATTAAAACGACTTACTGCACAGTACAGTACAGTATGCCTTTGAAACGGAATACTGTACTGTACTGTACAGTATACCGTAGTTGTAAAGATAACAATAAAATAAGACTTTAAGACTTGTTTGTGTTACTAAGGGCTACTGTTCTTATAGTAAAACACAGACTTTTATGGTAAGAGATTTTCTTCGTACGTGCAGATTTGATCTTTGATACTCAGCGATAGGTGAAAAATACTACTAGCTCCATTTAGCCGGATAAAAAACCCGGATAGGTATCCCCGGGTGCAATCACTAGCTTTAACTGACGCCATAATGTAAATGATATGCAATTACCATAATCAGATGGTTATTGGTATAAGATTTGCTATTGAAAGCTTTAACATCAGAAATATTTTAAAATCAAATATATCATAAAACCTTCTACATGGTTATTACAAAAGGTCCTTTTATAATTATGATAGATTCGTATCTGCTAATTATATATTAAGCACAGCACATTATCTTCTAATAGAGATCGCACTTTTTCTTACGTTACTATGTAATGAAGAATAAAGAAATCATCTTATTTAGCTACATCATTTAAAGTATACTGACTATTGGCGAAAAGGCGTTTTAAAATGTATATACGTATAGAGAATAATTGAGGGAATAAAGTAGCATTCTAATGCTGTACTGTACTAGCAGTGACATAAATTCCATTAAGGTTTGATAATACAAATAAAATATTTAGATTAACCAGTCAAGGTCTAAACGCCGAAGGCCAATTTAATGAGTAGTCAAGATGAAGAGTAGATTCACAATGGCGAATCGAACTATTTCCAACGAAATTACTGACTTTGTATTTCCAATAATTTTTAGTGCTACTGTAGCTTTTCTCGCTTTAGTGGCGGTTCAACTGCACCGATTAATCCAGATGCAGTGTTAAAAAGGTTAATTGGGTTAGAACCATCAGTAATCAGAGTCGATTGTATTCCAAGAGACTGCAGAAGCTTAACCTATGAAAGAGGGTAGGAAAATTAAAGACATTAAATTAAAAATCTAATAATCCTGTAAAGTACCTGATTTTCTGGCCCAGCAACTGCAATTGCACGTAGAGTTTCAGAGCCAATACTTTTAACCATATTTCCGAATTTTTCGACTTCGATAATAGCAGTTTGTTTGGATTTTGAAATTTCCAATTCATTTTGCTCTCTAACGTATTTAATTTCGGCTTCGCGAGCGTGAGTCAAACGTTCGAGTTCAGCTGTCTGTAGTTTTAATCCCAGAAAAATTATGGTCATTTTGATATCTAATTCTAGGTGAAGTATTCGCTTTACAGTATACGCGTATATTCACATTACTAGTGGTATATCGCATTATGCTATAAGTACCGTTTCGATATTTAGGGCTTCGGCTTTGAGTTTTGCTTGTTCAACTGCGGCTTCGCCCTCAATTCTAGCTGCTTCAGCTCTAGACTGAGCCTCGGCTTTCGCTTGACCACTAGACTCTACAGCAGCGCTATAGTAAAGTGTGTGTTAGATTTTGTAACATTCTACTAATGGTTAGTAGTATTTTCAATACCTTTGAGCCTGTAATTCTAAGAGATTTTTCCTAGATCTCTCAGCTTCCGCCTCATCGCTTATCTTCTGCCGCTCCAAACGACCCTTCGCTTCCTGCTCGAGTCTTTGAGCTTCATGCCTGATATAGACGAGATTTTAATCAGTTTCTTCTAAATAAGTTACAAAGTTTGGCCGTTACTGAGGATACCTAGCTGCAGCCTCCTGGGAATTTGTTGTAATTTCAATAGCTAACTGTACAGATTTTTGAAGGGCATCTCTGGTTCTTTGATCTACTGGTTCTGCAGACTGTATATCTATGCTTGTAATTGCTAAGTTATTAGCAGGAAAGATAAAACGACTACCAAGCTTCCGATCGCTATCGTATCCAAAAACTGCAGCACAGATGATTTTTGCCGAATTCTATAACATTTCGTTATTGCTTACAATTACTATCACGTATCACGAGTCATTAAATCTTAATTTCTTAAAAATTTTGATAACGTTTTACGTTCACCCATGCAAAAAAATTACCTTATGGAAATCATCAAATTGTACACTGGCAACTGCCCCTCGAATTCTTGATGCAATCGCTTTACAAGCATCTCCAATAAAGTCCGGGACTGCAAAAAGCTTTGCTAAACTAGTTTGAGTTTTATCAGATATTTCAAAATGCCTACAATCGTTGTTAAATCTTTAGTAACGCGTTCTCTAAACGTGTAACATAATGAATCAGAAAATTTAACTGATTTACCAATTATAAGCCAACTGTAATTGCAGCCTGGCGTGATCTGCTGTTTCAATAGTAAGCACATCAGTACAGAAATCCGGCCCCAGTAAAAGACATAAGGATTTAATCTGGTTAGGTCTTTTCGGTTTACCACCAGATAAGCTAATCTGCGTAAACTGTTCGTCGGGGCGGAGCATGACCAAGTCTGGTCCAAGAACTACCCTAAATATACAACAAGAAATTACGTAATAAAGAATGCAATTGCTTTAATTGGCGGAAGTTAATATCAATATAAATACGAAGCATTACGGTACCTCGCTTTTTTTTCCTTATAATCATAAATTTGTACCGCCGCATTATGTGGCACTCTGAACGTGACAACCTTAGTTTTGTCACGTTTAGCTGAAGAAGTTTTGGTTGCATAGTTTCCTCTGTCGGCAAGTGGGTCTTTATTGCTAATTAACAACTCTTCGACAGTTGGTGGTAATTCTTTAGACCATAATTCCTCATCTTGAGAAAGCATATAAGTTTTGCCGCATATAGACCTAACCTAACATTTTTCGAGCAAGCGAAATAAGTGTAGGATATTTAAACTAAATTACTCTAAGCGTAATACGAGAATTTGCTACCAAATCGCAGCGACGTTCAAAGATATTTATATAACGAATACAAGAATGATATAAAAATATGTAGTCTATGCTAATATTACCTTGCCTGATTTTACGTCGCGGACATAAATACCTTCATTTTCATCCAGAGGAATAGCTTTCCTTTTCGATACAACGTCAACCTCAACTGGTGGTACATATTCCATAGGACCACGGATCATCCACCTATCACCAGGCTTACGAGGGGTCTTATTATCTTCTGTATCAAGAAATTCTTCTTTAGCCTTAAGTATCAATCCTTCATCTTCACCAAGAACATACACATTTTGAATTCCACTCTCAAGGCGTTCATTTGGTTGTAAGAAAAACGACTTTTCACCCTAAAAAGCAAATACGCGTATTAATATAAAGTTAAATAACTATGCCGATCGTTTGCTTTGCATTATGATCTTACATGCAATATTAATTAAGTTACTAACTTTGATTAGCTTTTTTTGACCAAGTTGTGGTTTCCCGTTGGCGCCGACGGGATCTAGGATAACTGCATACTGTCGATTGGTTAAGGTAGTGATATCTACCACTCCTACAACCTAATGAATAAGAAATTTTCCGTTATTTAAATAGCCAATAGAGGTGAAGAATTTAAAAAATAAATATCAACTCCGTATGAATCAAAGTAAGTACGACCTCTTCGTAAACATCAGGTATATAAGCTTCAGATTCAACCATGGTAACAAGCCATTCCTCACCATTTTTTCTTTCTATGTCGAAGCAATCACGGAAAGTGCGCATAGCACGCAGGTGAAGTGCTTTCTAGTAATGTATAAATAATAATCATGAACAGTGGTAACGAATTTAAGATTTGTTCTCTATCCACTACAGTTTGCTTGATCTAGGCCTCAATTATAATTATACAGTAGAGTAGCCAGAATGTTGCATTTTTAAAGCGTCATAGTTTAACTGTATCGAGCACCTTTTCAGTCAAGACGTAGGCATCTAATGTTCCCATTACTTCTTCATATGCACCGGGTAAGTAAGCACCCACTTTTTTAACCGTCCATTCTTCACCGGTGACGCGCTCGACACCGTTTCGATCCTGACGATTAATCAATTACGTATATCTTATTAATTAGCTAAAATATAGTTCTCTTTACAATGTAAGATATTCTATCAAGTATAAACACGTTACCGTAGTTTGTTTACGAGCTCTCAGCTTGATTGCCTGATTCGGCTGAATTATAGTAGCACGAACGGGTTCGATTACTTCTACTTCCTTTCTTGGCATATAAGTCCCTGAGTGTCAATAGAAGTCCATTCTCATTAACAGTGCAGTCATGTAAAAATCAATATTTTCATGACAATGCATCCAAAAAAATACCTGGCCCTTCAAATAGCCATTCGTCCCCGGCTACACGGTTCACTTTTGTTCCCTCTTCTTCAAAATCTAAAATAGCTTTAAGTCTAATAGCAGAGTTCGCAGCGACAACCATAAGCGGTTTGGGAGCTTGTTTATAAACTTCTCCAGGGTAAAGCGGAAATGGTTCTTGAGAAAAGCGAATTTCAAGATCTGCGTGTCGTAGCTTAGCTTGCCCGTAGGTATCAAAAACCACATTGCCATCTTTATTACGTACGACAGGGCTCTCGACAATGCAGTAATGACGTGGAGGTACTGTGACCATCTTTTCCGGTCCAAAAATTACTTTCTCATTATCCTGTCGTATGTAAGTCTTTGGTCCGTTTACTACTCGCGTCACGTTGGTATTCAGATCCATGACGTGAATATAGTAATACGGTGCAATACGAAAGATGTTCATTTCCTCAGAGGAGCGTGAAGATCCTTTCGAACTCATTTTGCTACAACCCAGAATCATATAGATGCATCTTCAATTATAGTGCCAATTTATTACTGATAAATATAATCAATTTACTCATGAATACTCATAAATACACCGCTGTTAGCAAAAGATTTACAAATAACTCCTTAATCAGTACTCATTTTACTTTTAAGCGTGTTCTACGTCGTCCACAATTACCTATTAATTACCGTACCTAAATGCTGCAATGCAACTTACGGTGCGTGCGTATACAGTATATAGGAGCTTATACCGTAGCTGGCAACAAAGAACAAATTGCTTAAATTCAGACGTAGTGTAACAGCCTAACTACAGTACGTCATATCCTGTAGATACGTACAAATCAATCATTTCTTGAAATAATGCAATTAAAACAACGCCGACTACTAGTACAGTATATCACCTACTTCATTACGCTGTATATTAACAGATTCCTGTCGTATCAATGCATTACAATGTCCCTGCCGCTGAGACTATAACTTAGCAACGGTGGTTTTGTTCTACTGTATAGTAACAGTAATACTGTATTCTGTTCTGTACTGTACAGTGGTACAGCACTGTATCTTTTTCGGACGCGGATCATGGCGTCTCATTTTTTAGCTAATTTTGATCTGATGGGCCTAACTAGTCCATAGCGAAATAGTCTAACTAGTTACTATTATGTATGCAACTTGCTACATGGATGATTCTGTATATCTATATCACGAACGGCAATGTAATCCAGAATAAAAAGACGATTTTGCGTTTATTAAGGCCACTTTGACGTGTCTAACCTTGTCTAGCGTGATTGACCTAGTGTCGCAATATAACACGAATAATACATAACAGATACTAGACTGTTATAGTAATAATGACTACGCAATGTAAAGAACTGTAGAGTATTAAAATTAGGCGGATGATGTCAAACTTCTATCGATCGACTTCAAATTCATAAGCTTTCGTACGGCCTGACATTAAAGTGATATCGAAAGAAAGAAAGCTGCACTTCCGCAATCAAAGATTCTGGATGCGTATTCGATACTACGGTTTTTATCGTAATTTAGGTGAAGTATTATACTATTATTTAAAAAACGGAAACGATGAGATTAGGCTTATCTTACTTATGGTATTACAAGCTAACTCACAGGGTTGATTTATTACCTAAATTAAAGATTTTTCCTGCAGTCACCAACTTGTAAAGTGTTCTCGCAAAATGTATAGAGCAAAGAAAGAAATATTTGAGGGCTTTTACTGGTTGATATACCGTATAGTACTGTTCAGTACAGTACAGTAGCAATGTCTGCTATAAGGCAGCTCCTCTTGCTACACAACAGACACGCCCATTATTGCATCCTACCTACGCGCATGTACAGTACTGTAGATTGTAGAGTAGGACTAGATTATGTAATGTTTTATTTTTATACTAGAATTCGTATAAAATTCAGAGGATGCGCACATACGTATGACGCAGCATAGCCATTTTCTCATAGAGGGTAGACAAATCGTTGCTACTGTACAGTGTACAGTACAACATTAAGAATGCACTGTTACTGGTGTACTGTACTGTACAGTACATTACCCTGTAAATGAAATCAATCAACCAATCAAATTCAAACACGATGCAAAAAATAAAAATAGAATTCAGTACAATACTGTGTATGGAAGTAAACATACGATATGCCAATGATGCCATTCTCTTTACTATTTACTTCTGCGTACATTTTATATAACTTGTAACTTGCATGACGCAATAGAACCTTTTTGGGGCTGGATAAAAACACTTAAATAGAAGCTGCAACACCGAAATTTCTCAAAGACTGTCTAAGTACTTTGTAGAGCTTAACAACTTAATAGCCAGTATTTCGGTTTTATACACAATCAGTTAAACTCATTACCGACAGCACTCCTTATGAACTTTGTTAGTTAATGGAAAGCTGCTTTTAAGAAGAATCAATATGGAAGATTCAGGATTTTCAGATAGTAACACATGTAATTCGTCATGCAACTCTGAAGATATACCTTCACCAGTACGTAGGAAAAGAAAGCGCAATCCAAACCTGACACCCGAAGAAAGAAGATTTAATCGGTAAAATTGAATTTTCTATCTTGAAGTATATATTCAGGCAATGTATTGTAGTATTGGACGCTGTAGTTATAGTGCATCTTAGTGATGTAACGATCATGCAGTACTGTACTGTACAGTATAGTAAGATATTAGACCGCTAGATTTCTGTATCATTTTAGGCGCATTTAGTAACCAGTACAGTTACAGGTCATGTATTATAATAATTATCATTTCTACTGTACAGTATAGTCTTCATTGGCGTTCATCAAATTAAAATATTGTATCTACTATACAATTAAAGCTGTTAAAACCTAATTACTCTGCACTATATAATACGCTAATTAAGTTATTGAACTAAAAGTTAAACATTGCCGTTGTAGAAAAAAATCAAACAGCAGCCAGGAGCTGCTCTTGTTGTGCTGTGGTATATAACTTTTAACTAAAATCTCATTGTTGTATGGGAAACGATTTCATATTTTATTGAATCTTTTTTGTTTGCAGAAAAATTAAAAATCGTATAGCAGCTCAGGCAGCTAGAGATAAAAAGAAGGAGCTAATGAATTATTTGGAATCGAATGTAGATGTTTTACGAAATGAGGTAATGTATAGTACTGTACATACATTACAAGATGATAGTCATCATTAAGATACTATCCATGTTTAGAGGTTAATACCGTAGCATAAGTCTTAACATTAAAATCTAATGTGCATATATCATATTGAAAAGTTAAACAATTACTTTCTTATAGTACACCTGATATGAGATCTGCATGGAGATGTACATTACATACTGCATCATAATTGCTTAGATTAGTTACGCGTATGTGTGCTATACGAAATACAGTTACTATAACGAATTATTGACAGGACCCACTTGGCAGTTTACTAAATTACAATTAACTATTTCTAGAATCAAAAACTAAGAAATGAAAATGATATGCTTAAAATTAAAATTGAACAACTGTCGCAAGAAAACTCATCTTTAAAGAGCGAGTCTGAAATAGTCCTCGCAACTATGCAAGAATATATAGAACAATGTGACCTTATTGACACGAAAGATTTATCAGGTCCTGTTGAAATGCCTGCTGAGCCAGCAGTGCTCTACGTTTCTCCGCAGCAGAAAAGGGCATTACTTCTGTACCTGTATCTTGTGTCAGTTATAATGAATTTGAGGTACGTTGTAATTTGCATATCTTCTTATGGCAATCTGTGATTAACTGTATAAAAGTAAACTAGAATACTTTACAAATTTTTTAATTATATTTATACTAATTGACGATAACACACTTATCAGAACTATATTATAGTTATTAGTTTATCGTCCTCGATATTACGTATGTAGAAGATTTCTATCACACTCAATCGTCTTGCTGTATCCTGAACGAGAAACTATTGTAATATTTCATAAAGTAAAAATTCTGGCAGTGTTATACATTCATAAACAAACAAGCTCGCATATGCAACTGATATGATTTGCACTTACATTTTAACGATAGGCTAAAACAATTCTATAGAATATAATTGCCAAATGTGCAATGTATTTCAAATTTTTACCAATAACCAACATCTGCAACGATTGTAATAGTTCATACTCACTTATTCGAGGTTTTATTCTATTTATAGTTTGGATTGGATAATAATGAATATCTACAAGACGATACTTTCGCAGACGATTTCACATCACTATTTCACACTGAAGACCAACAGAGTTTTAACAGTAAAAATGACGTACCGAGGGAACATATTACTAGCGATGGTTACCTGAATAAGTTTTCGATGGAATTGGAAGCCGTTATGCAAGATTTAGCTCAAAATGATTATGACTATACAACCTTTATAGCTCCTAACAGTCATGAGTCCATTGGGTTACAAAAGTTAAATTACGATGGATCTGTAAATATAATTCGCTAATATCGACCCGTGATATTAGAAATACCTGGTGATAATTTCAATATAGAAACGGAATTCGTCAGGAATATGGCAACTAATACTACAAAAGTTGAATATTAACAATTTAACTATAAAATACTATATGCTTACTAATTTACTGTTTGCCAAATGTACAGTACTAAAGAGTTATTACAATATTCATTCCATGTGTTACTTCAGTAAAAATGACAAGAATAGTACATTATATTTAATCTACACATTAGCCGATTAGATGCTCTGGCGTAGTTAAATCTGGATTGCAGATATATCACCAATTGTACATTCATAATTCTATCTATAATCTGTACTGTGGTCTGTAGTTACTTTAACTGATAAATTGAAATAATAAATATTCGTATACATTACACAATACGCGTATATGGAAAATGGAAATTGAGTGTAATTGTAGCGTAGACGTTAGTAAATTTTTAAATAATGCTTGTTGGATAAATTAAAGAAAACAAATTCAATAATACCGTGAATCATAAATATTACAAAATGTGCAAACGCACTCTATGTGATGCGCTATAAAACATGGGAATACAGGTTGTAGTTATTATCAGGAGCAGTACAGCTAGAGTTTATAGTAATGGCGCTCAACTGGGTGTGTAGTAGTTGGTTAGTAACCAAAAATTATTATTATAATAAGAAAATACGCGTTAACACTGTATGGTATACAATATTATAGTATGAGTTATATTAGAATATTTAGACGAAGCTTTACGACGGACAGGCACCACCTTATGCTATTGCTTCAGTAACCATGGCTTACGTTACTGGTATATTCGTATACGAATTACAATACAGTACCTAGTAAAAAGTTATTCGATCAACGATCAATAGTTTTCAATTACGAATTTCGTCGAATGATTAATGCATAAAGTAGACATTGATCATTAGGCTTGCTATACTGTACATTTATACGAGTACCTATAATATTGGGTGGTATCAGGTACACTTGCCCTAAAGAGTAACTGCATGACCTCATTTAAGACTATTTTAAACCTCAAACAACTCTTACCAAAAGTGAAAACTCTACATTAATAATATTAAAATAACATCACTACTAATATTTAGTATAATATTACGTTTAATTTTCCTTTCATGACTAATAACTCACTGTATATTACTATAGTCAGATTGAATGGCATGCGTATATCGCTGTAGTGCAACATGACCTCAATTATTACGAAATAACTTAGTTTGTACCGCAGATTCCTGCTGTTACTTATTTACCGTCAGTTTTAGAATCCTGTTGCACAGTGATTTAAGAGAAAAAGTAAATATTATACCTATTATCCAAAATATTTTAAGAATTAAATAACTAAATTATGACCATCTGTTGCAATAATACGCTATATTACTAGTGATTGATAGATTTTCGAAATTAGTACCTGTAAAGTATTAATTACCTATACATAGATATATACTGTACTCATATACTCGTTTACTGTAGACATAAAGATACAAAACAGGATGATTTCATAATTCTTGGTAATCTTCAATGCGTTATTTTTAGAATTAGAAATTTCAATCAATCAGATCTGATCATACGATTAAAGGAAATGTTAATAGGGACTTTATTCTCGATAAATAAAAACACCTATGATACTATATCCCACGCAGTATTTGCATAGTAAATGATAAGACCAAACAGGCTCAAGCTGAAATCGATAAATTACATGAAGATGTTATAGATGGAGCGAAAACTTTTACTAACACAGGATATGTTGGTTCTGTTAAGACAGTATGGAGAATATTTCATTTTCCTTTACACGGTCGTATAATAAAAGTATCTCACAATATTTGTCTTAGTCAAGAGAGAATTTAAGAAAAGGCTTTTATTACAAAGTTTAAGAATAGTAGAGCAATAATTAACTGCTAGCAAGAATCTACTCTAAGGTATTCCGAACTCAAAGTCAAGTCTCTAAAATGTAAGAATTGCTGTCAGTAAATAAAACTTGTCTGATCAGACGTATTGCGGTACTATACTGAATTAGCATGTATGTGATCGTTCACAATATTGCATTAGCAATTAGCTCACACCGCTCACAGTGCAAATAGTTTTTGAAAGTAAATACCGCTCAGGATAGATTGGAGTACGTAGCTACTACAATTTTATAAGTAATACTGATATTTAAAGCGTTAACATCATTAAAGCTATTAAAAATTATGGCTATCACGCCTACTGTTTACTATATCGTAAGAGCAGACGTCTTCATTATATAAATTTTTAGGTCGTCAATATTTAAAATTGTATATTTATGGACTGCTATCAGACTGCTGTGGTTCACAGATATTTACTCCAATTGAACTTTCCAGTTTGATCGAAAATCTTACGGTTGAATAAGATGACGTTAATGTACATTTTATTTTTAGCCGCTGTAAGAATTACAACTAATACAATTATAATTATCAATAAAATTCGTATCGGATATTTTTTGAATTTGTACGCATAGTATGAGAAATGGAATAATTAAGAACACTACACATATGCACTAGCATTTAATAATATAAAGGTTATACATATGATACGATGAAAGTCACAAACATATCAGTATATTGGAAACTGTTATAAAATAAGATAACACGTAACAATCGCTATTGGAAAATACTAACCCCCTTGGCAACTGAATAATGGAAACTTAAATAAATTTAATCAATCATTAAGATCACTAGCAACGTTTACTGAAGAGGGGATGAAAATTAAAGTCTACTATTCAACATTAAACAGTCACATCCAAAAACAGTACCTATGATAAATTGTCCTATTTACACATTGGTTGCAACGATTTCAATTTTTGGCTAGTTCAGCAAATTTATAATATAATAATCCAAGATAAACGTAACTTAAGCAAACATACCTTTTCCTTGATACTTTGCTTTCATCTCTTGATAGTGGTCTTTTTGTATTTCATCTATTAGTTGTAATTCTTTATTTACAGCTCCTTGTAGAGTTGGATCTAATTCGGTTGCTTTACTGAAATCGCTTCGAGATTCTTCCATCTTCCATAGCTTTCTATTAGCCTTGCCTCGTCTGTAATATGCCTTAACATTATTGGGATCAATCTCCATCACCGTCGATAAATGCTCGGCTGCTTCATAATATTCACCCAAGCACAATTTACATTGAGAGTAATTCAAAAGGAACGGCAATTTTTTTAATTCTAATGCTTTGAACTCAGGTTCACCAGGTTTCTCTTTCAATAATAGTTGTTCTATGCAACCTAAAGCAACAGCGTATTTATCTGCCGCTTTAGAATATTTTCTTTCTTGATAATACTTGTTGCCTTCAAGCTTGTAACCAGGCAACGCAGCTAATTTCTCCTCAGGAGTCATTTGCCAGACTTCGCTTTTGTATTCTCCATGCTTTTCTACCTTAAGCAATTCAATTTCGAACACTAAACCTATTAAATCATATCAGTATGCAATGTTAATGGCTGTTAAAGATATTATGTTATATTGACCCATTTAATATGCTAACCAAGTCTATCTGTGGATAATTTATCTAGATCTGCATATCCGTAGCCGGAGGAAGAAGCGCAACATCTGCTACCATCAACTATTTCAGCTCCTGGATCCTTCTTTTTCTTTATGTGATCTCGTATACTTTTTGATACAAGAGGATAGCTGAGTACCAGCTAGTAAAATTAAAATCATATTAATTGCTGTTTTTCATGACAATAAGACTACATAAACGTAGTCCTTCATAATCCTAGCACTCGAACGTACGTGAAATTTATGTGATATCGATAGAAAAGTAACGACATGACTTCATAGCAGCATTATGACGTGGTATCAAGGATTTCCAAATAATTACGTGCAATTTAATTAGAGGATCAGTTAAGAGACTATAAAATTACTTTTATACTATTACAAAAGTAAACCATGAACACGTCATACATTGACGACTACTGTTTGTGAAATAAGTGAACATCGGAATGCTTCTTGGTTTCACCTCTTTATCGCAAGCAAATGATGACAGTTCATTAACAGTCATTTCTGGAATCACTTGTTCCCATATATCCAATTTAAATTGCCGGCCGTACAACAATTCAAATGGTTCTCCCATCTGTCGACTATCATCGATAACAGTTCTGCTTTCATCTAAGGTGATTGTCTTAAAATGGAAAGTCACCTACAATTATAAAATACGTAGTCATATGTATCAGGGCAAACTTGTATTTCGTAAATGCATTTATTGAGCATAATATAGTGTTCATCTCAACAGTTGTAATAGACCTACAATAATTGCTAATTTCATCTGAGAAATTTAATATAAAGTATTGCAACTGCTGGTTGTCACCTATGTGGGGTCAGTAGGGAATCGTATAAACTTAAAAAGTCTCAATGTGATATAATGTTAGTATCTCTACTCTGATAGATGAAAGCAAAATAATATTCTTTTGTCATTTCGATATTATGGCAATCTTGCATTTTAAAGTACAGAGAATAACTATCTTCGGGCATGATATTAACATGCTGTATTATTATACTGTATGTAGCAATCTCTTACTAATGGTAGTGCATTTGATAGAAATGAATCGGTAAGGTAGTTGTGTAGTTTATACACCAGCGAAAACTAGTACAGTATACACTACATTAGGTAGTGAATGTACTCGAGTAATAGCATGTTACTGACACAGTATATCAATTATCGAGCAATTCTTAGTCTGATATTTTAACTTCGTCCGTAGTTAGTGTGGTTGTAAAATACCGTTAATAGTAAAATTGATGTTAAAAGGAAGATACAGTATAAAGATACGTTCGTTGTACGAATATTTTACTGCTAAGACTTATCATACTTCGATATGCGATCATTATACGAGTATATGTGTACTTATTTTACAATACGTGCATATCTGCATATGTCATCGGAACTATGAATAGACAGTTACTATGCATAATGATAGTCATTAGACATGTTACCTATACTAGTTGGTTATGCATAATTCCAACGACACATGTCATACGAGTACACATACCGAGTTGTAGATGATTGCTCGTCTTAATATAACCGTAAAATAATAATATAAAGTGTAAAGCTATCCTATCTAATTCTTTCTTTCTCTATTGCTTTCCAAATTCGGTATCAATATCTAATTGGTTTTGTACCTTACTACCGGTGAATAACTCCAATGGAATACCATTGCCAGGTCTTATTACGGATTTCCTTACACCTTTAATATCTGGCATACCGATTGAAATTATTAATCGTTAATCACGAAGTCTAAGGCAAAATAAATTAATGGCAGATAATGTTCGAGAATATTCGTAAGGAAATTTGAACCGTCTACAGTAGTACGTCATGGACTACCGGTATACTGTACTGTACAGTGTACGGTGTACCCGAAAAAATCCATTACGACTCCAGTCCGATCGATGCAGTACAGTGTGTACTATAGTACGCTATACAGTACAATACAGTACAATACGGTACAGTACTAACTGTACACAGTGTACAGTCTATGTACTGTACAGCAATCAGCTCCTCATTTTGGGCAACAAACAGCCGTTGACTTTAGTATGACAGTGTGTACTAAAGTACACTATCTGTATGTATAGAATTTGAGGCAAATTTTGCAGCTTTACTACAATTTATTTTGCCTAATAGCACTCTAAATAGAACTGGCTCACATCAGTGTGAACCAGTTGGAATTAGAGTAAGAGTACTGTAATCTAATATAAAATTTGAAGCAAATTTTGCAGCTTTACTACAATTTATTTTGCCTAATAGCACTCTAAATAGAACTGGCTCACATCAGTGTGAACCAGTTGGAATTAGAGTAAGAGTACTGTAATCTAATATAAAATTTGAAGCAAATTTTGCAGCTTTACTACAATTTATTTTGCCTAATAGCACTCTAAATAGAACTGGCTCACATCAGTGTGAACCAGTTGGAATTAGAGTAAGAGTACTGTAAGCTAATATAAAATTTGAAGCAAATTTTGCAGCTTTACTACAATTTATTTTGCCTAATAGCACTCTAAATAGAACTGGCTCACATCAGTGTGAACCAGTTGGAATTAGAGTAAGAGTACTGTAAGCTAATATAAAATTTGAGGCAAATTTTGCAGCTTTACTACGATTTATTTTGCCTAATAGCACTGGCTCACATCGTACAGTACAGTACAATACGGTACAGTACTAACTGTACAGTCCAGCAATCAGCTCCTCATTTTGGGCAACAAACAGCCGTTGACTTTAGTATGACAGTGTGTACTAAAGTACACTATCTGTATGTATAGAATTTGAGGCAAACTTTTGCAGCTTTACTACAATTTATTTTGCCTAATAGCACTCTAAATAGAACTGGCTCACATCAGTGTGAACCAGTTGGAATTAGAGTAAGAGTACTGTAAGCTAATATAAAATTTGAGGCAAATTTTGCAGCTTTACTACAATTTATATTGCCTAATAGCACTGGCTCACATCGTACAGTACAGTACAGTACAATACGGTACAGTACTAACTGTACGGTGTACAGTCCATGTAC